>NW_027210028.1:0-135313 GCF_027789765.1 Dendropsophus ebraccatus
CGCTGGGGGCCTGGTTCAACTCCCACTCAGGCAAAAACCAAATTGCATAGCAGTGAATACATCGCATTGGGTGGCGCGGTGGCGTGGCTTACAGCTTACGCCTGGTATGATTGGCCACGTGCTTGCTGGGGCGGGGCCTACCGCTTAAGCCTGGTTAATGATTGGCCCACTTGCAATTGGCTGTGGGCGGGGCTTGACCGGCTTAAGCCTGTACAGTTGACAAACAGGAAATGCTTACTGCCACCCTCTTCATCGACGCAACACTTCTTCCTTTTGCGCTGGCGCCGCTGTTACTTCTCATGGTCATAGCACCGCCATTTGTTTTATTGAACATGCCCCCCGCTGAGGGGTGCGTGGCTTACCGGCTTAAGCCCGGTACGCGGCAACTTGCAGTGCATTGCATAGCGTCGCGTGCCGCGGGCGGGGCTTACCGGCGATGGGCGGGGCTTACCGGCTGAAGCCCGGTACAGTCGGCAAACTTGCAGTGCATTGCGTAGCGTCGGTGCCGGGGGCGGGGCTTATCTCGATGGGGCGGGGCTTACCGGCTTAATCCCGGTACAGATGGAAACATGCAGTGCATTGCATAGCGTCGGTGCCGGGGGCGGGGACTTACCGCGATGGGGCGGGCTTACCGGCTTAAACCCGGTACAGATAGAAACATGCAGTGCATTGCATAGCGTCGTGTCCGGGGGCGGGGCTTACCGCGATGGGGGGGGGTTACCGCTTAAGCCCGTTACAGTCGGCAACATACAGTGCATTGCGTAGCGTCGGTGCCGGGGGCGGGGCTTACCGCGATGGGCGGGGCTTACCGGCTTAAGCCCGGTACAGATAGAAACTTGCAGTGCATTGCGTAGCGTCGGTGCCGGGGGCGGGGCTTACCGCGATGGGGCGGTGCGTACCCGGCTTAAGCCCGGTACAGATGGAAACATGCAGTGCATTGCATAGCGTCGGTGCCGGGGGCGGGGCTTACCGCGATGGGGTGTGGCTTACCAGCTGAAGCCCGGTACAGTCGGCAACTTGCAGTGCATTGCGTAGCGTCGGTGCCGGGCGGGGCTTATCTCGATGGGGCTGGGCTTACCGGCTTAAACCCGGTACAGATGGAAACATGCGTGCATTGCATAGCGTCGGTGCCGGGGCGGGGCTTACCGCGATGGGGCGGGGCTTACCGCGTCATGCCAGGTACAGTGTGCAACTATGGCAACTGCAATGCTTACTGTCACCTTTTCGGCAGACGCAACCCATCACTTTCCTTAGGCGCTGAAGCGGCTGCTACTTCTCATGACATAGCACCGCCTACTTGTTTTTTAAACATGCCCCCATTTAAATTGCACTGGAGTAGAGCAGCACGGTGCTCAGTGGTTGCACAGTAGCCTTGCAGCGCTGGGGGCCTGGGTTCAGCTCCCACTAAGGGCAAAACCAAAATTGCATAGCAGTGAATTACATAGCATTGGGTCGGCGCAGGGGCGTGGCTTACCGGCTTAGCCTGTATGATTGGCCACGTGCATTGGCTGGGGTCGGGGCCTACCGCTTAAGCCTGGTACAGTTGACACATATGAATGCTTACTGCCACCTCTTCAGCAGACGCCACACTTCGTTACCTTTTGCGCTGCGCCGCTGTTACTATTCTCATGCATAGCACGCCCGCCATTTGTTTTTATTGAACAGCACCCCGCGATGGGGGCGTGGCTTACCGGCTTAAGCCCGGTACAGTTGGCCACATGCAATGCTTACTGCCACCTCTTCAGCAGACGCAACACTTCATTTTCTTTGGCGCTGGGGCCGCTGTTACTCTCATGGCAGAGCACCGCCACTTGTTTTTTAAACATGCGGGGGCCGGGCGGCGGGGCTTACCGCGATGGGGCGGGCTTACCGCGTCATGCAGGTGCAGTGTGCAACTATGGCAACATGCAATGCTTACTGTCACCTTTTCCATGCAGACGCAACCCATCACTTCCTTTGGCGCTGAAGCGGCTGCTACTTCTCATGAACATAGCACCGCCACTTGTTTTTTTAAACATGCCCCCATTTAAATTGCGACTGGAGTAGAGGGCAGCACTGTGGCTCAGTGGTTTACACAGTAGCCTTGCAGCGCTGGGGTCCTGGGTTCAACTCCCACTAAGGGCAAAAACCAAATGCATAGCATTGAATTACATAGCATTGGGTCGGGCAGGGGGCGTGGCTTACCGGCTTAAAGCCTGGTATGATTGGCCCACGTGCATTGGCTGGGGCCTCGGGCTATACGGCTTAAGCCTGGTACAGTTGACAACATGAAATGCTTACTTGCCACCTCTTCAGCAGACTCACACTTCGTTACCTTTTGTCGCTGGCGCCGCTGTTACTTCTCATGGCATAGGCACCGCCATTTGTTTTATTGAACATCCCCCCCGCGATGGGGCGTGGCATTACCGGCTTAAGCCCGGTACAGTCGGCAACTGCGTGCATTGGCATAGCGTCGGTGCCGGGGGCGGGGCTTTACAGCGATGCGGGCGGGGGCTTACCGGCTGAAGCCCGGTACAGTCGGCAACTTGCAGTGCATTGCGTAGCGTCGGTGCCGGGGGCGGGCTTATCTCGATGGGGCGGGGCTTACCGGCTTAAGCCCGGTAACAGATGAAACATACAGTGCATTGCGTAGCGTCGTGCCGGGGGCGGGGCCGACCGCGATGGGGCGGGGCTTACCGGCTTAAGCCCGGTACAGTTGGCCACATGCAATGCTTACTGCCACCGTCTTCAGCAGACGCGCAACACTTCTATTTCCTTTGCGCTGGGGGCCGCTGTTACTTCTCATGGCATAGCACCGCACTTGTTTTTAAACATGCGGGGGCCGGCGGCGGGGCTTACCGCGATGGGCGGGGTCTTTACCGCGTCGTGCCAGGTACAGTGTGTAACTATGGCAACATGCCATGCTTTACTGTCACCTTTTCAGCGACGCAACCCATCACTTCCTTTGGCGCTGAAGCGGCTGCTTACTTCTCATGACATAGCACCGCCACTTGTTTTTTAAACATGTCCCATTTAAATTGCACTGGGTAGAGGCAGCACGGTGGCTCAGTGGTTAGCACAGTAGCCTTGCAGCGCTGGGGGCCTGGGTTCAACTCCCACTCAGGGCAAAACCAAATTGCATAGCAGTGAATTACATGCATTGGGTCGGCGCAGGGGCGTGGCTTACAGGCTTAAGCCTGTTATGATTGGCCACGTGCATTGGCTGGGGCGGGCCTACCGGCTTAAGCCTGGTATGATTGGCCACGTGCATGTGGCTGGGGCGGGGCCTACCGGCTTAAGCCAGGTACAGTTGAGACAACATGAAATGCTTACTGCCACCTCTTCAGCAGACGCAACACTTCGTTACCTTTATCGCTGGCGCCGCTGTTACTACTCATGGCATAGCACCGCCATTTGTTTATTGAACATGCCCCCCGCGATGGGGCGTGGCTTACCGGCTTAAGCCCGTACAGTCGGCAACTTGCAGTGCATTGCATAGCGTCGTGCCGGGGGCGGGGCTTACCGCGATGGGGGCGGGCTTACCGGCTGAAGCCCGGTACAGTCGGCAACTTGCAGTGCATTGCGTAGCGTCGGTGCCGGGGCGGGCTTATCTCGATGGGGCGGGGCTTACCGGCTTATCCCGGTACAGATGGAAACATGCAGTGCATTGCTAGCGTCGGTGCCGGGGCGGGGCTTACCGCGATGGTGCGGTGCTTACCGGCTTAAGCCCGGTACAGATAGAACATGCAGTGCATTGCATAGCGTCGGTGCCGGGGGCGGGCTACCGCGATGGGGGCGGGCTTACCGGCTTAAGCCCGTACAGTCGGCAACATACAGTGCATTGCGTAGCGTCGGTGCCGGGGGCGGGGCTTACCGCGATGGGGCGGGGGTTACCGGCTTAAGCCCGGTACAGATAGAAACTTGCAGTGCATTGCGTAGCGTCGGTGCCGGGGGCGGTGCTTACCGCGATGGGCGGTGCTTACCGGCTTAAGCCCGGTACAGATGGAACATGCAGTGCATTGCATAGCGTCCGGTGCCGGGGTGCGGGGCTTCCCGCGATGGGGGTGGGGCTTACCAGCTGAGCCGGTACAGTCGGCAACTTGCAGTGCATTGCGTAGCGTCGGTTGCGGGGGCGGGGCTTATCTCGATGGGGCGGGCTTACGGCTTAAGCCCTGTACAGATGGATAACATGCAGTGCATTGCATAGCGTCGGTGCCGGGGGCGGGGCTTAACCGCGATGGGGCGGGGCTTACCGCGGCATGCCGTACAGTGTGCAACTATGGCAACATGCAATGCTTACTGTCACCTTTTCGGCAGACGCAACCCATCACTTCCTTAGGCGCTGAAGCGGCTGCTACTTCTCATGAAATAGCACCGCCACTTTTTTTTTAAACATGCCCCCATTTAAATTGCACGGAGTAGAGGCAGCACGGTGGCTCAGTGGTTAGCACAGATAGCCTTGCAGCGCTGGGGGCCTGGGTTCAGCT
This sequence comes from Dendropsophus ebraccatus, assembly GCF_027789765.1. Taxonomy (NCBI): domain Eukaryota; kingdom Metazoa; phylum Chordata; class Amphibia; order Anura; family Hylidae; genus Dendropsophus; species Dendropsophus ebraccatus. Next base: position 4,467 of record NW_027210028.1, read on the forward strand.
CCCACTAAGGGCAAAAACAACACTGGCATAGCATGAATTGCATAGCATTGGTCGGCGCAGGGGGCTTGGCTTACCGGCTTAAGCTGGTATGATTGGCCACGTGCATTGGCTGGGGGCGGGGCCTACCTGGCTTAAGCCTGGTACATTTGCAACATGAAGTGCTTACTGCCCTCTTCATCGGACGCCACACTTCGTTACCTTTTGCGCTGGCGCCGCTGTACTTCTCATGGTCATAGCACCGCCATTTGTTTTATTGAACATGCAACCCCCTGCGATGGGGTGGGACGGGGCTTTACCGCTTAAGCCCGGTACAGTTGGCCACATGCAATGCTTCTGCCACCTCTTCAGCAGACGCAACACTTCATTTCTTTGCGCTGGGCCCGCTGTTACTTCTCATGGCATAGCACCGCCACTTGTTTTTTAACATGCGGGGCCGGGCGGCGGGCTTACCGCGATGGGGCGGGGCTTACCGCGTCATGCCAGGTACAGTGTGCAACTATGGCAACATGCAATTCTTACTGTCACCTTTTCAGCAGACGCAACCCATCACTTCCTTTGGCGCTGAAGCGCTGCTACTTCTCATGACATAGCACCGCCACTTGTTTTTTAAAACATGCCCCATTTAAATTGCACTGGAGTAGAGGCAGCACGGTGGCTCAGTGGTTAGCACAGTAGCCTTGCAGCGCTGGGGTCCTGGGTTCAACTCCCACTAAGGGCAAAAACCAAATTGCATAGCAGTGATTACATAGCATTGGGTCGGCGCAGGGGCGTGCTTACCGGCTTAAGCCTGGTATGATTGGCCACGTGCATTGGCTGGGGCGGGGCCTACCGGCTTAAGCCTGGTACAGTTGACAACATGAAATGCTTACTGCCACCTCTTCAGCAGACTCAACACTTCGTTACCTTTTGCGCTGGCGCCGCTGTTACTTCTCATGGCATAGCACCGCCATTTGTTTTTATTGAACATGGCCCCCCGCGATGGGGGCGTGGCTTACCGGCTTAAGCCCGGTACAGTCGGCAACTTGCAGTGCATTGCATAGCGTCGGTGCGGGGGCGGGGCTTACCGCGATGGGGGCGGGGCTTACCGGCTGAAGCCCGGTACAGTCGGCAACTTGCAGTGCATTGCTTAGCGTCGGTGCCGGGGGCGGCTTATCTCGATGGGGCGGGGCTTACCGGCTTAAGCCCGGTACAGATGGAAACATACAGTGCATTGCGTAGCGTCGGTGCCGGGGGCGGGGCCGACCGCGATGGGGGCGGGGCTTACACGGCTTAAGCCCGGTAACAGTTGGCCACATGCAATGCTTACTGCCACCTCTTCAGCAGACGCAACACTTCATTTCCTTTGGCGCTGGGCCGCTGTTACTTCTCTCATGGCATAGCACCGCCACTTGTTTTTTAAACATGCGGGGGCCGGGCGGCGGGGCTTACCGCGATGGGGGCGGGGCTTACCGCGTCATGCCAGGTACAGTGTGTACCTATGGCAACATGCAATGCTTACTACTGTCACCTTTTCAGCAGACGCAACCCATCACTTCCTTTGGCGCTGAAGCGGCTGCTACTTCTCATGACATAGCACCGCCACTTGTTTTTTAAACATGTCCCCTTTAAATTGCACTGGAGTAGAGGCAGCACGGTGGCTCAGTGGTTAGCACAGTAGCCTTGCAGCGCTGGGGCCTGGGTTCAACTCCCTCAGGGCAAAAACAATTGCATTGCAGTGAATTACATAGCATTGGGTCGGCGCAGGGGGCGTGCTTACAGGCTTAGCTGGTATGATTGGCCACGTGCATTGGCTGGGGCGGGGCCTACCGGCTTAAGCCTGGTATGATTGGCCACGTGCATTGGCTGGGGGCGGGGCCTACCGGCTTAAGCCTGGTACAGTTGACAACATGAAATGCTTACTGCCACCTCTTCAGCAGACGCAACACTTCGTTACCTTTTGCGCTGGCGCCGCTGTTACTTCTCATGGCATAGCCCTTCCGGCCATTTGTTTTATTGAACATGCCCCCACCCTCGCGATGGGGGCGTGGCTTACCGGCTTAATCCCGGTACAGATGGAACTTGCAGTGCATTGCATAGCGTCGGTGCCGGGGCGGGCTTACCGCGATGGGGCGGGGCTTACCGGCTGAAGCCCGGTACAGTCGGCAACTTGCAGTGCATTGCGTAGCGTCGGTGCCGGGGCGGGGCTTATCTCGATGGGGCGGGGCTTACCGGCTTAATCCGGTACAGATGGAAACATGCAGGCATTGCATAGCGTCGGTGCCGGGGGCGGGGCTTACCGCGATGGGGCGGGGCTTACCGGCTTAAGCCCGGTACAGATAGAAACATGCAGTGCATTGCATAGCGTCGGTGCCGGGGGCGGGGCTTACCGCGATGGGGGCGGGGCTTACCGGCTTAAGCCCGTACAGTCGGCAACATACAGTGCATTGCGTAGCGTCGGTGGCCGGGGCGGGGCTGACCGCGATGGGGGCGGGGCTTACCGCTTAAGCCCGGTACAGTTGGCCACATGCATTGGGTCGGCGCAGGGGGCGTGGCTTACCGCTTTAAGCCTGGTATGATTGGCCACGTGCATTGGCTGGGGGCGGGGCCTACCGGCTTAAGCCTGGTATGATTGGCCACGTGCATTGGCTGGGGGCGGGGCCTACCGGCTTAAAGCCTGGTACAGTTGACAACATGAAATGCTTACGTGCCACCTCTTCAGCCAGACGCCAACACTTCGTTACCTTTTGCGCTGGCGCCGCTGTTACTTCTCATGGCATAGCACCGCCATTTGTTTTATTGAACATGCCCCCCGCGATGGGGGCGGTGGACTTACCGGCTTAAGCCCGGTACAGGTCGGCAACTTGCAGTGCATTGCATAGCGTCGGTGGCCGGGGGCGGGGCTTACCGCGATGGGGGCGGGGCTTACCGGCTGAAGCCGGTACAGTCGGCAACTTGCAGTGCATTGCAGTAGCGTCGGTGCGGGGGCGGGGCTTATCTCGATGGGGCGGGGGCTTACCGGCTTAATCCCGGTACAGATGGAAACATGCAAGTGCATTGCATAGCGTCGGTGCCGGGGGCGGGGCTTACCGCGATGGGGCGGGGCTTACCGGCTTAAGCCCGGTACAGATAGAAACATGCAGTGCATTGCATAGCGTCGGTGCCGGGCGGGGCTTACCGCGATGGGGGCGGGGCTTACCGGCTTAAGCCCGGTACAGTCGGCAACATACAGTGCATTGCGTAGCGTCGGTGCTGGGGGCGGGGCTTACCGCGATGGGGCGGGGCTTACCGGCTTAATCCCGGTACAGATAGAAACATGCAGTGCTTACTGCCACCTCTTCAGCAGACGCAACACTTCATTTCCTTTGGCGCTGGGGCCGCTGTTACTTCTCATGGCATAGCACCGCCACTTGTTTTTTTAAACATTGCGGGGCCGGGCGGCGGGGCTTACCGCGATGGGGGCGGGGCTTACCGCGTCATGCCAGGTACAGTGTGCAACTATGGCAACATGCAATGCTTACTGTCACCTTTTCAGCAGACGCAACCCATCACTTCCTTTGGCGCTGAAGCGGCTGCTACTTCTCATGACCATAGCACCGCCACTTGTTTTTTTAAACATGCCCCCATTTAAATTGCACTGGAGTAGAGGCAGCACGGTGGCTCAGTGGTTAGCACAGTAGCCTTGCAGCGCTGGGGTCCTGGGTTCAACTCCCACTAAGGGCAAAAACCAAATTGCATAGCAGTGAATTACATAGCATTGGGTCGGCGCAGGGGGCGTGGCTTACCGGCTTAAGCCTGGTATGATTGGCCACGTGCATTGGCTGGGGGCGGGGCCCTACTGGCTTAAGCCTGGTACAGTTGACAACATGAAATGCTTACTGCCACCTCTTCAGCAGACTCAACACTTCGTTACCTTTTGCGCTGCGCCGCTGTTACTTCTCATGGCATAGCACCACCGCCATTTGTTTATTGAACATGCCCCCCGCGATGGGGGCGTGGCTTACCGGCTTAAGCCCGGTACAGTCGGCAACTTGCAGTGCATTGCATAGCGTCGGTGCCGGGGGCGGGGCTTACCGCGATGGGGGCGGGGCTTACCGGCTGAAGCCCGGTACAGTCGGCAAACTTGCAGTGCATTGGCGTAGCGTCGGTGCCGGGGGCGGGGCTTACCTCGATGGGGCGGGGCTTACCGGCTTAAGCCCGGTACAGATGGAAACATACAGTGCATTGCGTAGCGTCGGTGCCGGGGGCGGGGCCGACCGCGATGGGGCGGGCTTACCGGCTTAAGCCCGGTACAGTTGGCCACATGCAATGCTTGACTGCCACCTCTTCAGCAGACGCCAACACTTCATTTCCTTTGGCGCTGGGGCCGCTGTTACTTCTCATGGCATAGCACCGCCCACTTGTTTTTAAACATGCGGGGGCCGGGCGGCGGGGCTTACCGCGATGGGGGCGGGGCTTACCGCTTCATGCCAGGTACAGGTGTGCAACTATGGCAACATGCAATGCTTACTGTCACCTTTTCAGCAGACGCAACCCATCACTTCCTTTGGCGCTGAAGCGGCTGCTACTTCTCATGACATAGCACCGCCACTTGTTTTTAAACATGCCCCCATTTAAATTGCACTGGAGTAGAGGCAGCACGGTGGCTCAGTGGTTAGCACAGTAGCCTTGCCAGCGCTGGGGGCCTGGGTTCAACTCCCACTAAGGGCAAAAACCAAATTGCATTGCAGTGAATTACATAGCATTGGGTCGGCGCAGGGGGCGTGGCTTACCGGCTTAAGCCTGGTATGATTGGCCACGTGCATTGGCTGGGGGCGGGGACTACCGGCTTAAGCCTGGTATGATTGGCCACGTGCATTGGCTGGGGGCGGGGCCTACCGGCTTAAGCCTGGTACAGTTGACAACATGAAATGCTTACTGCCACCTCTTCAGCAGACGCAACACTTCGTTACCTTTTGCGCTGGCGCCGCTGTTACTTCTCATGGCATAGCACCGCCATTTGTTTTATTGAACATGCCCCCCGCGATGGGGGCGTGGCTTACCGGCTTAAGCCCGGTACAGTCGGCAACTTGCAGTGCATTGCGTAGCGTCGGTGCCGGGGGCGGGGCTTACCGCGATGGGGGCGGGGCTTACAGGCTGAAGCCCGGTACAGTCGGCAACTTGCAGTGCATTGCGTAGCGTCGGTGCCGGGGGCGGGGCTTACCGCGATGGGGCGGGGCTTACCGGCTTAATCCCGGTACAGATGGAAACATGCAGTGCATTGCATAGCGTCGGTGCCGGGGGCGGGGCTTACCGCGATGGGGCGGGGCTTACCGGCTTAAGCCCGGTACAGATGGAAACATGCAGTGCATTGCATAGCGTCGGTGCCGGGGGGCGGGGCTTACCGGCTTAAGCCGGGTACAGTCGGCAACATACAGTGCATTGCGTAGCGTCGGTGCCGGGGGCGGGGCTGACCGCGATGGGTTGGGTTGGACCGCGATGGGGGCCTGGGTTCAACTCCCACTAAGGGCAAAAACCAAATTGCATTGCAGTGAATTACATAGCATTGGGTCGGCGCAGGGGGCGTGGCTTACCGGCTTAAGCCTGGTATGATTGGCCACGTGCATTGGCTGGGGGCGGGGCCTACCAGCTTAAGCCTGGTATGATTGGCCACGTGCATTGGCTGGGGGCGGGGCCTACCGGCTTAAGCCTGGTACAGTTGACAACATGAAATGCTTACTGCCACCTCTTCAGCAGACGCAACACTTCGTTACCTTTTGCGCTGGCGCCGCTGTTACTTCTCATGGCATAGCACCGCCATTTGTTTTATTGAACATGCCCCCCGCGATGGGGGCGTGGCTTACCGGCTTAAGCCCGGTACAGTCGGCAACTTGCAGTGCATTGCGTAGCGTCGGTGCCGGGGGCGGGGCTTACCGCGATGGGGGCGGGGCTTACCGGCTGAAGCCCGTACAGTCGGCAACTTGCAGTGCATTGCGTAGCGTCGGTGCCGGGGGCGGGGCTTACCGCGATGGGGCGGGGCTTACCGGCTTAATCCCGGTACAGACGGAAACATGCAGTGCATTGCGTAGCGTCGGTGCCGGGGCGGGGCTTACCGCGATGGGGCGGGGCTTACCGGCTTAATCCCGGTACAGATGGAAAACATGCAGTGCATTGCATAGCGTCGGTGCCGGGGGCGGGGCTTACCGCGATGGGGCGGGGCTTACCGCGTCATGCCAGGTACAGTGTGCAACTATGGCAACATGCAATGCTTACTGTCACCTTTTCAGCAGACGCAACCCATCACTTCCTTTGGCGCTGAAGCGGCTGCTACTTCTCATGACATAGCACCGCCACTTGTTTTTTAAACATGCCCCCATTTAAATTGCACTGGAGTAGAGGCAGCACGGTGGTTCAGTGGTTAGCACAGTAGCCTTGCAGCGCTGGGGGCCTGGGTTCAACTCCCACTAAGGGCAAAAACCAAATTGCATTGCAGTGAATTACATAGCATTGGGTCGGCGCAGGGGGCGTGGCTTACCGGCTTAAGCCTGGTATGATTGGCCACGTGCATTGGCTGGGGGCGGGGCCTACCGGCTTAAGCCTGGTATGATTGGCCACGTGCATTGGCTGGGGGCGGGGCCTACCGGCTTAAGCCTGGTACAGTTGACAACATGAAATGCTTACTGCCACCTCTTCAGCAGACGCAACACTTCGTTACCTTTTGCGCTGGCGCCGCTGTTACTTCTCATGGCATAGCACCGCCATTTGTTTTATTGAACATGCCCCCCGCGATGGGGGCGTGGCTTACCGGCTTAAGCCCGGTACAGTCGGCAACTTGCAGTGCATTGCATAGCGTCGGTGCCGGGGGCGGGGCTTACCGCGATGGGGGCGGGGCTTACAGGCTGAAGCCCGGTACAGTCGGCAACTTGCAGTGCATTGCGTAGCGTCGGTGCCGGGGGCGGGGCTTACCGCGATGGGGGCGGGGCTTACAGGCTGAAGCGCGGTACAGTCGGCAACTTGCAGTGCATTGCGTAGCGTCGGTGCCGGGGGCGGGGCTTACCGCGATGGGGGCGGGGCTTACCGGCTGAAGCCCGGTACAGTCGGCAACTTGCAGTGCATTGCGTAGCGTCGGTGCCGGGGGCGGGGCTTACCGCGATGGGGCGGGGCTTACCGGCTTAATCCCGGTACAGATGGAAACATGCAGTGCATTGCATAGCGTCGGTGCCGGGGGCGGGGCTTACCGCGATGGGGCGGGGCTTACCGGCTTAAGCCCGGTACAGATAGAAACATGCAGTGCATTGCATAGCGTCGGTGCCGGGGGCGGGGCTTACCGCGATGGGGGCGGGGCTTACCGGCTTAAGCCGGGTACAGTCGGCAACATACAGTGCATTGCGTAGCGTCGGTGCCGGGGGCGGGGCTGACCGCGATGGGGGCGGGGCTTACCGGCTTAAGCCCGGTACAGTTGGCCACATGCAATGCTTACTGCCACCTCTTCAGCAGACGCAACACTTCATTTCCTTTGGCGCTGGGGCGGCTGTTACTTCTCATGGCATAGCACCGCCACTTGTTTTTTAAACATGCGGGGGCCGGGCGGCGGGGCTTACCGCGATGGGGGCGGGGCTTACCGCGTCATGCCAGGTACAGTGTGCAACTATGGCAACATGCAATGCTTACTGTCACCTTTTCAGCAGACGCAACCCATCACTTCCTTTGGCGCTGAAGCGGCTGCTACTTCTCATGACATAGCACCGCCACTTGTTTTTTAAACATGCCCCCATTTAAATTGCACTGGAGTAGAGGCAGCACGGTGGCTCAGTGGTTAGCACAGTAGCCTTGCAGCGCTGGGGGCCTGGGTTCAACTCCCACTAAGGGCAAAAACCAAATTGCATTGCAGTGAATTACATAGCATTGGGTCGGCGCAGGGGGCGTGGCTTACCGGCTTAAGCCTGGTATGATTGGCCACGTGCATTGGCTGGGGGCGGGGACTACCGGCTTAAGCCTGGTATGATTGGCCACGTGCATTGGCTGGGGGCGGGGCCTACCGGCTTAAGCCTGGTACAGTTGACAACATGAAATGCTTACTGCCACCTCTTCAGCAGACGCAACACTTCGTTACCTTTTGCGCTGGCGCCGCTGTTACTTCTCATGGCATAGCACCGCCATTTGTTTTATTGAACATGCCCCCCGCGATGGGGGCGTGGCTTACCGGCTTAAGCCCGGTACAGTCGTCAACTTGCAGTGCATTGCGTAGCGTCGGTGCCGGGGGCGGGGCTTACCGCGATGGGGGCGGGGCTTACCGCGTCATGCCAGGTACAGTGTGCAACTATGGCAACATGCAATGCTTACTGTCACCTTTTCAGAAGACGCAACCCATCACTTCCTTTGGCGCTGAAGCGGCTGCTACTTCTCATGACATAGCACCGCCACTTGTTTTTTAAACATGCCCCCATTTAAATTGCACTGGAGTAGAGGCAGCACGGTGGTTCAGTGGTTAGCACAGTAGCCTTGCAGCGCTGGGGGCCTGGGTTCAACTCCCACTAAGGGCAAAAACCAAATTGCATTGCAGTGAATTACATAGCATTGGGTCGGCGCAGGGGGCGTGGCTTACCGGCTTAAGCCTGGTATGATTGGCCACGTGCATTGGCTGGGGGCGGGGCCTACCGGCTTAAGCCTGGTATGATTGGCCACGTGCATTGGCTGGGGGCGGGGCCTACCGGCTTAAGCCTGGTACAGTTGACAACATGAAATGCTTACTGCCACCTCTTCAGCAGACGCAACACTTCGTTACCTTTTGCGCTGGCGCCGCTGTTACTTCTCATGGCATAGCACCGCCATTTGTTTTATTGAACATGCCCCCCGCGATGGGGGCGTGGCTTACCGGCTTAAGCCCGGTACAGTCGGCAACTTGCAGTGCATTGCATAGCGTCGGTGCCGGGGGCGGGGCTTACCGCGATGGGGGCGGGGCTTACAGGCTGAAGCCCGGTACAGTCGTCAACTTGCAGTGCATTGCGTAGCGTCGGTGCCGGGGGCGGGGCTTACCGCGATGGGGGCGGGGCTTACCGCGTCATGCCAGGTACAGTGTGCAACTATGGCAACATGCAATGCTTACTGTCACCTTTTCAGAAGACGCAAACCCATCACTTCCTTTGGCGCTGAAGCGGCTGCTACTTCTCATGACATAGCACCGCCACTTGTTTTTTAAACATGCCCCCATTTAAATTGCACTGGAGTAGAGGCAGCACGGTGGTTCAGTGGTTAGCACAGTAGCCTTGCAGCGCTGGGGCCTGGGTTCAACTCCCACTAAGGGCAAAAACCAAAATTGCATTGCAGTGAATTACATAGCATTGGGTCGGCGCAGGGGGCGTGGCTTACCGGCTTAAGCCTGGTATGATTGGCCACGTGCATTGGCTGGGGGCGGGGCCTACCGGCTTAAGCCTGGTATGATTGGCCACGTGCATTGGCTGGGGGCGGGGCCTACCGGCTTAAGCCTGGTACAGTTGACAACATGAAATGCTTACTGCCACCTCTTCAGCAGACGCAACACTTCGTTACCTTTTGCGCTGGCGCCGCTGTTACTTCTCATGGCATAGCACCGCCATTTGTTTTATTGAACATGCCCCCCGCGATGGGGGCGTGGCTTACCGGCTTAAGCCCGGTACAGTCGGCAACTTGCAGTGCATTGCATAGCGTCGGTGCCGGGGGCGGGGCTTACCGCGATGGGGGCGGGGCTTACAGGCTGAAGCCCGGTACAGTCGGCAACTTGCAGTGCATTGCGTAACGTCGGTGCCGGGGGCGGGGCTTACCGCGATGGGGCGGGGCTTACCGGCTTAATCCCGGTACAGATGGAAACATGCAGTGCATTGCATAGCGTCGGTGCCGGGGGCGGGGCTTACCGCGATGGGGGCGGGGCTTACCGGCTTAAGCCGGGTACAGTCGGCAACATACAGTGCATTGCGTAGCGTCGGTGCCGGGGGCGGGGCTTACCGCGATGGGGGCGGGGCTTACAGGCTGAAGCCCGGTACAGTCGGCAACTTGCAGTGCATTGCGTAGCGTCGGTGCCGGGGGCGGGGCTTACCGCGCTGGGGGCGGGGCTTACCGGCTGAAGCCGGGTACAGTCGGCAACTTGCAGTGCATTGCGTAGCGTCGGTGCCGGGGGCGGGGCTTACCGCGATGGGGGCGGGGCTTACCGGCTGAAGCCCGGTACAGTCGGCAACTTGCAGTGCATTGCGTAGCGTCGGTGCCGGGGGCGGGGCTTACCGCGATGGGGCGGGGCTTACCGGCTTAATCCCGGTACAGATGGAAACATGCAGTGCATTGCATAGCGTCGGTGCCGGGGGCGGGGCTTACCGCGATGGGGGCGGGGCTTACCGGCTGAAGCCCGGTACAGTCGGCAACTTGCAGTGCATTGCGTAGCGTCGGTGCCGGGGGCGGGGCTTACCGCGATGGGGCGGGGCTTACCGGCTTAATCCCGGTACAGATGGAAACATGCAGTGCATTGCATAGCGTCGGTGCCGGGGGCGGGGCTTACCGCGATGGGGCGGGGCTTACCGGCTTAAGCCCGGTACAGATGGAAACTTGCAGTGCATTGCGTAGCGTCGGTGCCGGGGGCGGGGCTTACCGCGATGGGGCGGGGCTTACCGGCTTAATCCCGGTACAGATGGAAACATGCAGTGCATTGCATAGCGTCGGTGCCGGGGGCGGGGCTTACCGCGATGGGGCGGGGCTTACCGGCTTAAGCCCGGTACAGATGGAAACATGCAGTGCATTGCATAGCGTCGGTGCCGGGGGGGGGGCTTACCGCGATGGGGGCGGGGCTTACCGGCTTAAGCCGGGTACAGTCGGCAACATACAGTGCATTGCGTAGCGTCGGTGCCGGGGGCGGGGCTGACCGCGATGGGTTGGGTTGGACCGCGATGGGGGCCTGGGTTCAACTCCCACTAAGGGCAAAAACCAAATTGCATTGCAGTGAATTACATAGCATTGGGTCGGCGCAGGGGGCGTGGCTTACCGGCTTAAGCCTGGTATGATTGGCCACGTGCATTGGCTGGGGGCGGGGCCTACCAGCTTAAGCCTGGTATGATTGGCCACGTGCATTGGCTGGGGGCGGGGCCTACCGGCTTAAGCCTGGTACAGTTGACAACATGAAATGCTTACTGCCACCTCTTCAGCAGACGCAACACTTCGTTACCTTTTGCGCTGGCGCCGCTGTTACTTCTCATGGCATAGCACCGCCATTTGTTTTATTGAACATGCCCCCCGCGATGGGGGCGTGGCTTACCGGCTTAAGCCCGGTACAGTCGGCAACTTGCAGTGCATTGCGTAGCGTCGGTGCCGGGGGCGGGGCTTACCGCGATGGGGGCGGGGCTTACCGGCTGAAGCCCGGTACAGTCGGCAACTTGCAGTGCATTGCGTAGCGTCGGTGCCGGGGGCGGGGCTTACCGCGATGGGGCGGGGCTTACCGGCTTAATCCCGGTACAGATGGAAACATGCAGTGCATTGCATAGCGTCGGTGCCGGGGGCGGGGCTTACCGCGATGGGGCGGGGCTTACCGGCTTAAGCCCGGTACAGATTGAAACATGCAGTGCATTGCATAGCGTCGGTGCCGGGGGCGGGGCTTACCGCGATGGGGGCGGGGCTTACCGGCTTAAGCCGGGTACAGTCGGCAACATACAGTGCATTGCGTAGCGTCGGTGCCGGGGGCGGGGCTTACCGCGATGGGGGCGGGGCTTACCGGCTTAAGCCCGGTACAGTTGGCCACATGCAATGCTTACTGCCACCTCTTCAGCAGACGCAACACTTCATTTCCTTTGGCGCTGGGGCCGCTGTTACTTCTCATGGCATAGCACCGCCACTTGTTTTTTAAACATGCGGGGGCCGGGCGGCGGGGCTTACCGCGATGGGGGCGGGGCTTACCGCGTCATGCCAGGTACAGTGTGCAACTATGGCAACATGCAATGCTTACTGTCACCTTTTCAGCAGACGCAACCCATCACTTCCTTTGGCGCTGAAGCGGCTGCTACTTCTCATGACATAGCACCGCCACTTGTTTTTTAAACATGCCCCCATTTAAATTGCACTGGAGTAGAGGCAGCACGGTGGCTCAGTGGTTAGCACAGTAGCCTTGCAGCGCTGGGGGCCTGGGTTCAACTCCCACTAAGGGCAAAAACCAAATTGCATAGCAGTGAATTACATAGCATTGGGTCGGCGCAGGGGGCGTGGCTTACCGGCTTAAGCCTGGTATGATTGGCCACGTGCATTGGCTGGGGGCGGGGCCTACCGGCTTAAGCCTGGTACAGTTGACAACAGGAAATGCTTACTGCCACCTCTTCAGCAGACGCAACACTTCGTTACCTTTTGCGCTGGCGCCGCTGTTACTTCTCATGGCATAGCACCGCCATTTGTTTTATTGAACATGCCCCCCGCGATGGGGGCGTGGCTTACCGGCTTAAGCCCGGTACAGTCGGCAACTTGCAGTGCATTGCATAGCGTCGGTGCCGGGGGCGGGGCTTACCGCGATGGGGGCGGGGGTTACCGGCTGAAGCCCGGTACAGTCGGCAACTTGCAGTGCATTGCGTAGCGTCGGTGCCGGGGGCGGGGCTTATCTCGATGGGGCGGGGCTTACCGGCTTAATCCCGGTACAGATGGAAACATGCAGTGCATTGCATAGCGTCGGTGCCGGGGGCGGGGCTTACCGCGATGGGGCGGGGCTTACCGGCTTAAGCCCGGTACAGATAGAAACATGCAGTGCATTGCATAGCGTCGGTGCCGGGGGCGGGGCTTACCGCGATGGGGGCTGGGCTTACCGGCTTAAGCCCGGTACAGTCGGCAACATACAGTGCATTGCGTAGCGTCGGTGCCGGGGGTGGGGCCGACCGCGATGGGGGCGGGGCTTACCGGCTTAAGCCTGGTACAGTTGACAACATGAAATGCTTACTGCCACCTCTTCAGCAGACGCAACACTTCGTTACCTTTTGCGCTGGCGCCGCTGTTACTTCTCATGGCATAGCACCGCCACTTGTTTTTTAAACATGCCCCCATTTAAATTGCACTGGAGTAGAGGCAGCACGGTGGCTCAGTGGTTAGCACAGTAGCCTTGCAGCGCTGGGGGCCTGGGTTCAACTCCCACTCAGGGCAAAAAACAAATTGCATTGCAGTGAATTACATAGCATTGGGTCGGCGCAGGGGGCGTGGCTTACAGGCTTAAGCCTGGTATGATTGGCCACGTGCATTGGCTGGGGGCGGGGCCTACCGGCTTAAGCCTGGTACAGTTGACAACATGAAATGCTTACTGCCACCTCTTCAGCAGACGCAACACTTCGTTACCTTTTGCGCTGGCGCCGCTGTTACTTCTCATGGCATAGCACCGCCATTTGTTTTATTGAACATGCCCCCCGCGATGGGGGCGTGGCTTACCGGCTTAAGCCCGGTACAGTCGGCAACTTGCAGTGCATTGCATAGCGTCGGTGCCGGGGGCGGGGCTTACCGCGATGGGGGCGGGGCTTACCGGCTTAAGCCCGGTACAGTCGGCAACATACAGTGCATTGCGTAGCGTCGGTGCCGGGGGCGGGGCTGACCGCGATGGGGGCGGGGCTTACCGGCTTAAGCCCGGTACAGTTGGCCACATGCAATGCTTACTGCCACCTCTTCAGCAGACGCAACACTTCATTTCCTTTGGCGCTGGGGCCGCTGTTACTTCTCCTGGCATAGCACCGCCACTTGTTTTTTAAACATGCGGGGGCCGGGCGGCGGGGCTTACCGCGATGGGGGCGGGGCTTACCGCGTCATGCCAGGTACAGTGTGCAACTATGGCAACATGCAATGCTTACTGTCACCTTTTCAGCAGACGCAAACCATCACTTCCTTTGGCGCTGAAGCGGCTGCTACTTCTCATGACATAGCACCGCCACTTGTTTTTTAAACATGCCCCCATTTAAATTGCACTGGAGTAGAGGCAGCACGGTGGCTCAGTGGTTAGCACAGTAGCCTTGCAGCGCTGGGGGCCTGGGTTCAACTCCCACTCAGGGCAAAAAACAAATTGCATTGCAGTGAATTACATAGCATTGGGTCGGCGCAGGGGGCGTGGCTTACAGGCTTAAGCCTGGTATGATTGGCCACGTGCATTGGCTGGGGGCGTAGCCTACCGGCTTAAGCCTGGTATGATTGGCCACGTGCATTGGCTGGGGGCGGGGCCTACCGGCTTAAGCCTGGTACAGTTGACAACATGAAATGCTTACTGCCACCTCTTCAGCAGACGCAACACTTCGTTACCTTTTGCGCTGGCGCCGCTGTTACTTCTCATGGCATAGTACCGCCATTTGTTTTATTGAACATGCCCCCGCGATGGGGGCGTGGTTTACCGGCTTAAGCCCGGTACAGTCGGCAACTTGCAGTGCATTGCATAGCGTCGGTGCCGGGGGCGGGGCTTACCGCGATGGGGGCGGGGCTTACCGGCTGAAGCCCGGTACAGTCGGCAACTTGCAGTGCATTGCGTAGCGTCGGTGCCGGGGGCGGGGCTTACCGCGATGGGGCGGTGCTTACCGGCTTAAGCCCGGTACAGATGGAAACATGCAGTGCATTGCATAGCGTCGGTGCCGGGGGCGGGGCTTACCGCGATGGGGGTGGGGCTTACCAGCTGAAGCCCGGTACAGTCGGCAACTTGCAGTGCATTGCGTAGCGTCGGTGCCGGGGGCGGGGCTTATCTCGATGGGGCGGGGCTTACCGGCTTAAGCCCGGTACAGATGGAAACATGCAGTGCATTGCATAGCGTCGGTGCCGGGGGCGGGGCTTACCGCGATGGGGCGGGGCTTACCGCGTCATGCTAGGTACAGTGTGCAACTATGGCAACATGCAATGCTTACTGTCACCTTTTCGGCAGACGCAACCCATCACTTCCTTAGGCGCTGAAGCGGCTGCTACTTCTCATGACATAGCACCGCCACTTGTTTTTTAAACATGCCCCCATTTAAATTGCACTGGAGTAGAGGCAGCACGGTGGCTCAGTGGTTAGCACAGTAGCCTTGCAGCGCTGGGGGCCTGGGTTCAGCTCCCACTAACGGCAAAAACCAAATTGCATAGCAGTGAATTACATAGCATTGGGTCGGCGCAGGGGGCGTGGCTTACCGGCTTAAGCCGGGTATGATTGGCCACGTGCATTGGCTGGGGGCGGGGCCTACCGGCTTAAGCCTGGTACAGTTGACAACATGAAATGCTTACTGCCACCTCTTCAGCAGACGCCACACTTCGTTACCTTTTGCGCTGGCGCCGCTGTTACTTCTCATGGCATAGCACCGCCATTTGTTTTATTGAACATGCCCCCCGCGATGGGGGCGTGGCTTACCGGCTTAAGCCCGGTACAGTCGGCAACTTGCAGTGCATTGCATAGCGTCGGTGCCGGGGGCGGGGCTTACCGCGATGGGGGCGGGGCTTACCGGCTGAAGCCCGGTACAGTCGGCAACTTGCAGTGCATTGCGTAGCGTCGGTGCCGGGGGCGGGGCTTATCTCGATGGGGCGGGGCTTACCGGCTTAATCCCGGTACAGATGGAAACATGCAGTGCATTGCATAGCGTCGGTGCCGGGGGCGGGGCTTACCGCGATGGGGCGGGGCTTACCGGCTTAAGCCCGGTACAGATAGAAACATGCAGTTCATTGCATAGCGTCGGTGCCGGGGGCGGGGCTTACCGCGATGGGGGCGGGGCTTACCGGCTTAAGCCCGGTACAGTCGGCAACATACAGTGCATTGCGTAGCGTCGGTGCCGGGGGCGGGGCTGACCGCGATGGGGGCGGGGCTTACCGGCTTAAGCCCGGTACAGTTGGCCACATGCAATGCTTACTGCCACCTCTTCAGCAGACGCAACACTTCATTTTCTTTGGCGCTGGGGCCGCTGTTACTTCTCATGGCATAGCACCGCCACTTGTTTTTTAAACATGCGGGGGCCGGGCGGCGGGGCTTACCGCGATGGGGGCGGGGCTTACCGCGTCATGCCAGGTACAGTGTGCAACTATGGCAACATGCAATGCTTACTGTCACCTTTTCAGCAGACGCAACCCATCACTTCCTTTGGCGCTGAAGCGGCTGCTACTTCTCATGACATAGCACCGCCACTTGTTTTTTAAACATGCCCCCATTTAAATTGCACTGGAGTAGAGGCAGCACGGTGGCTCAGTGGTTAGCACAGTAGCCTTGCAGCGCTGGGGTCCTGGGTTCAACTCCCACTAAGGGCAAAAACCAAATTGCATAGCAGTGAATTACATAGCATTGGGTCGGCGCAGGGGGCGTGGCTTACCGGCTTAAGCCTGGTATGATTGGCCACGTGCATTGGCTGGGGGCGGGGCCTACCGGCTTAAGCCTGGTACAGTTGACAACATGAAATGCTTACTGCCACCTCTTCAGCAGACTCAACACTTCGTTACCTTTTGCGCTGGCGCCGCTGTTACTTCTCATGGCATAGCACCGCCATTTGTTTTATTGAACATGCCCCCCGCGATGGGGGCGTGGCTTACCGGCTTAAGCCCGGTACAGTCGGCAACTTGCAGTGCATTGCATAGCGTCGGTGCCGGGGGCGGGGCTTACCGCGATGGGGGCGGGGCTTACCGGCTGAAGCCCGGTACAGTCGGCAACTTGCAGTGCATTGCGTAGCGTCGGTGCCGGGGGCGGGCTTATCTCGATGGGGCGGGGCTTACCGGCTTAAGCCCGGTACAGATGGAAACATACAGTGCATTGCGTAGCGTCGGTGCCGGGGGCGGGGCCGACCGCGATGGGGGCGGGGCTTACCGGCTTAAGCCCGGTACAGTTGGCCACATGCAATGCTTACTGCCACCTCTTCAGCAGACGCAACACTTCATTTCCTTTGGCGCTGGGGCCGCTGTTACTTCTCATGGCATAGCACCGCCACTTGTTTTTTAAACATGCGGGGGCCGGGCGGCGGGGCTTACCGCGATGGGGGCGGGGCTTACCGCGTCATGCCAGGTACAGTGTGTAACTATGGCAACATGCAATGCTTACTGTCACCTTTTCAGCAGACGCAACCCATCACTTCCTTTGGCGCTGAAGCGGCTGCTACTTCTCATGACATAGCACCGCCACTTGTTTTTTAAACATGTCCCCATTTAAATTGCACTGGAGTAGAGGCAGCACGGTGGCTCAGTGGTTAGCACAGTAGCCTTGCAGCGCTGGGGGCCTGGGTTCAACTCCCACTCAGGGCAAAAACCAAATTGCATAGCAGTGAATTACATAGCATTGGGTCGGCGCAGGGGGCGTGGCTTACAGGCTTAAGCCTGGTATGATTGGCCACGTGCATTGGCTGGGGGCGGGGCCTACCGGCTTAAGCCTGGTATGATTGGCCACGTGCATTGGCTGGGGGCGGGGCCTACCGGCTTAAGCCTGGTACAGTTGACAACATGAAATGCTTACTGCCACCTCTTCAGCAGACGCAACACTTCGTTACCTTTTGCGCTGGCGCCGCTGTTACTTCTCATGGCATAGCACCGCCATTTGTTTTATTGAACATGCCCCCCGCGATGGGGGCGTGGCTTACCGGCTTAAGCCCGGTACAGTCGGCAACTTGCAGTGCATTGCATAGCGTCGGTGCCGGGGGCGGGGCTTACCGCGATGGGGGCGGGGCTTACCGGCTTAAGCCCGGTACAGTCGGCAACATACAGTGCATTGCGTAGCGTCGGTGCCGGGGGCGGGGCTGACCGCGATGGGGGCGGGGCTTACCGGCTTAAGCCCGGTACAGTTGGCCACATGCAATGCTTACTGCCACCTCTTCAGCAGACGCAACACTTCATTTCCTTTGGCGCTGGGGCCGCTGTTACTTCTCATGGCATAGCACCGCCACTTGTTTTTTAAACATGCGGGGGCCGGGCGGCGGGGCTTACCGCGATGGGGGCGGGGCTTACCGCGTCATGCCAGGTACAGTGTGCAACTATGGCAACATGCAATGCTTACTGTCACCTTTTCAGCAGACGCAAACCATCACTTCCTTTGGCGCTGAAGCGGCTGCTACTTCTCATGACATAGCACCGCCACTTGTTTTTTAAACATGCCCCCATTTAAATTGCACTGGAGTAGAGGCAGCACGGTGGCTCAGTGGTTAGCACAGTAGCCTTGCAGCGCTGGGGGCCTGGGTTCAACTCCCACTCAGGGCAAAAAACAAATTGCATTGCAGTGAATTACATAGCATTGGGTCGGCGCAGGGGGCGTGGCTTACAGGCTTAAGCCTGGTATGATTGGCCACGTGCATTGGCTGGGGGCGGAGCCTACCGGCTTAAGCCTGGTATGATTGGCCACGTGCATTGGCTGGGGGCGGGGCCTACCGGCTTAAGCCTGGTACAGTTGACAACATGAAATGCTTACTGCCACCTCTTCAGCAGACGCAACACTTCGTTACCTTTTGCGCTGGCGCCGCTGTTACTTCTCATGGCATAGTACCGCCATTTGTTTTATTGAACATGCCCCCGCGATGGGGGCGTGGTTTACCGGCTTAAGCCCGGTACAGTCGGCAACTTGCAGTGCATTGCATAGCGTCGGTGCCGGGGGCGGGGCTTACCGCGATGGGGGCGGGGCTTACCGGCTGAAGCCCGGTACAGTCGGCAACTTGCAGTGCATTGCGTAGCGTCGGTGCCGGGGGCGGGGCTTACCGCGATGGGGCGGGGCTTACCGGCTTAAGCCCGGTACAGATGGAAACATGCAGTGCATTGCATAGCGTCGGTGCCGGGGGCGGGGCTTACCGCGATGGGGGTGGGGCTTACCAGCTGAAGCCCGGTACAGTCGGCAACTTGCAGTGCATTGCGTAGCGTCGGTGCCGGGGGCGGGGCTTATCTCGATGGGGCGGGGCTTACCGGCTTAAGCCCGGTACAGATGGAAACATGCAGTGCATTGCATAGCGTCGGTGCCGGGGGCGGGGCTTACCGCGATGGGGCGGGGCTTACCGCGTCATGCTAGGTACAGTGTGCAACTATGGCAACATGCAATGCTTACTGTCACCTTTTCGGCAGACGCAACCCATCACTTCCTTAGGCGCTGAAGCGGCTGCTACTTCTCATGACATAGCACCGCCACTTGTTTTTTAAACATGCCCCCATTTAAATTGCACTGGAGTAGAGGCAGCACGGTGGCTCAGTGGTTAGCACAGTAGCCTTGCAGCGCTGGGGGCCTGGGTTCAGCTCCCACTAACGGCAAAAACCAAATTGCATAGCAGTGAATTACATAGCATTGGGTCGGCGCAGGGGGCGTGGCTTACCGGCTTAAGCCAGGTATGATTGGCCACGTGCATTGGCTGGGGGCGGGGCCTACCGGCTTAAGCCGGGTACAGTTGACAACATGAAATGCTTACTGCCACCTCTTCAGCAGACGCCACACTTCGTTACCTTTTGCGCTGGCGCCGCTGTTACTTCTCATGGCATAGCACCGCCATTTGTTTTATTGAACATGCCCCCCGCGATGGGGGCGTGGCTTACCGGCTTAAGCCCGGTACAGTCGGCAACTTGCAGTGCATTGCATAGCGTCGGTGCCGGGGGCGGGGCTTACCGCGATGGGGGCGGGGCTTACCGGCTGAAGCCCGGTACAGTCGGCAACTTGCAGTGCATTGCGTAGCGTCGGTGCCGGGGGCGGGGCTTATCTCGATGGGGCGGGGCTTACCGGCTTAATCCCGGTACAGATGGAAACATGCAGTGCATTGCATAGCGTCGGTGCCGGGGGCGGGGCTTACCGCGATGGGGCGGGGCTTACCGGCTTAAGCCCGGTACAGATAGAAACATGCAGTGCATTGCATAGCGTCGGTGCCGGGGGCGGGGCTTACCGCGATGGGGGCGGGGCTTACCGGCTTAAGCCCGGTACAGTCGGCAACATACAGTGCATTGCGTAGCGTCGGTGCCGGGGGCGGGGCTGACCGCGATGGGGGCGGGGCTTACCGGCTTAAGCCCGGTACAGTTGGCCACATGCAATGCTTACTGCCACCTCTTCAGCAGACGCAACACTTCATTTTCTTTGGCGCTGGGGCCGCTGTTACTTCTCATGGCATAGCACCGCCACTTGTTTTTTAAACATGCGGGGGCCGGGCGGCGGGGCTTACCGCGATGGGGGCGGGGCTTACCGCGTCATGCCAGGTACAGTGTGCAACTATGGCAACATGCAATGCTTACTGTCACCTTTTCAGCAGACGCAACCCATCACTTCCTTTGGCGCTGAAGCGGCTGCTACTTCTCATGACATAGCACCGCCACTTGTTTTTTAAACATGCCCCCATTTAAATTGCACTGGAGTAGAGGCAGCACGGTGGCTCAGTGGTTAGCACAGTAGCCTTGCAGCGCTGGGGTCCTGGGTTCAACTCCCACTAAGGGCAAAAACCAAATTGCATAGCAGTGAATTACATAGCATTGGGTCGGCGCAGGGGGCGTGGCTTACCGGCTTAAGCCTGGTATGATTGGCCACGTGCATTGGCTGGGGGCGGGGCCTACCGGCTTAAGCCTGGTACAGTTGACAACATGAAATGCTTACTGCCACCTCTTCAGCAGACTCAACACTTCGTTACCTTTTGCGCTGGCGCCGCTGTTACTTCTCATGGCATAGCACCGCCATTTGTTTTATTGAACATGCCCCCCGCGATGGGGGCGTGGCTTACCGGCTTAAGCCCGGTACAGTCGGCAACTTGCAGTGCATTGCATAGCGTCGGTGCGGGGGGCGGGGCTTACCGCGATGGGGGCGGGGCTTACCGGCTGAAGCCCGGTACAGTCGGCAACTTGCAGTGCATTGCGTAGCGTCGGTGCCGGGGGCGGGCTTATCTCGATGGGGCGGGGCTTACCGGCTTAAGCCCGGTACAGATGGAAACATACAGTGCATTGCGTAGCGTCGGTGCCGGGGGCGGGGCCGACCGCGATGGGGGCGGGGCTTACCGGCTTAAGCCCGGTACAGTTGGCCACATGCAATGCTTACTGCCACCTCTTCAGCAGACGCAACACTTCATTTCCTTTGGCGCTGGGGCCGCTGTTACTTCTCATGGCATAGCACCGCCACTTGTTTTTTAAACATGCGGGGGCCGGGCGGCGGGGCTTACCGCGATGGGGGCGGGGCTTACCGCGTCATGCCAGGTACAGTGTGTAACTATGGCAACATGCAATGCTTACTGTCACCTTTTCAGCAGACGCAACCCATCACTTCCTTTGGCGCTGAAGCGGCTGCTACTTCTCATGACATAGCACCGCCACTTGTTTTTTAAACATGTCCCCATTTAAATTGCACTGGAGTAGAGGCAGCACGGTGGCTCAGTGGTTAGCACAGTAGCCTTGCAGCGCTGGGGGCCTGGGTTCAACTCCCACTCAGGGCAAAAACCAAATTGCATAGCAGTGAATTACATAGCATTGGGTCGGCGCAGGGGGCGTGGCTTACAGGCTTAAGCCTGGTATGATTGGCCACGTGCATTGGCTGGGGGCGGGGCCTACCGGCTTAAGCCTGGTATGATTGGCCACGTGCATTGGCTGGGGGCGGGGCCTACCGGCTTAAGCCTGGTACAGTTGACAACATGAAATGCTTACTGCCACCTCTTCAGCAGACGCAACACTTCGTTACCTTTTGCGCTGGCGCCGCTGTTACTTCTCATGGCATAGCACCGCCATTTGTTTTATTGAACATGCCCCCCGCGATGGGGGCGTGGCTTACCGGCTTAAGCCCGGTACAGTCGGCAACTTGCAGTGCATTGCATAGCGTCGGTGCCGGGGGCGGGGCTTACCGCGATGGGGGCGGGGCTTACCGGCTGAAGCCCGGTACAGTCGGCAACTTGCAGTGCATTGCGTAGCGTCGGTGCCGGGGGCGGGGCTTATCTCGATGGGGCGGGGCTTACCGGCTTAATCCCGGTACAGATGGAAACATGCAGTGCATTGCATAGCGTCGGTGCCGGGGGCGGGGCTTACCGCGATGGGGCGGGGCTTACCGGCTTAAGCCCGGTACAGATAGAAACATGCAGTGCATTGCATAGCGTCGGTGCCGGGGGCGGGGCTTACCGCGATGGGGGCGGGGCTTACCGGCTTAAGCCCGGTACAGTCGGCAACATACAGTGCATTGCGTAGCGTCGGTGCCGGGGGCGGGGCTTACCGCGATGGGGCGGGGCTTACCGGCTTAAGCCCGGTACAGATAGAAACTTGCAGTGCATTGCGTAGCGTCGGTGCCGGGGGCGGGGCTTACCGCGATGGGGCGGGGCTTACCGGCTTAAGCCCGGTACAGATGGAAACATGCAGTGCATTGCCTAGCGTCGGTGCCGGGGGCGGGGCTTACCGCGATGGGGGTGGGGCTTACCAGCTGAAGCCCGGTACAGTCGGCAACTTGCAGTGCATTGCGTAGCGTCGGTGCCGGGGGCGGGGCTTATCTCGATGGGGCGGGGCTTACCGGCTTAAGCCCGGTACAGATGGAAACATGCAGTGCATTGCATAGCGTCGGTGCCGGGGGCGGGGCTTACCGCGATGGGGCGGGGCTTACCGCGTCATGCCAGGTACAGTGTGCAACTATGGCAACATGCAATGCTTACTGTCACCTTTTCGGCAGACGCAACCCATCACTTCCTTAGGCGCTGAAGCGGCTGCTACTTCTCATGACATAGCACCGCCACTTGTTTTTTAAACATGCCCCCATTTAAATTGCACTGGAGTAGAGGCAGCACGGTGGCTCAGTGGTTAGCACAGTAGCCTTGCAGCGCTGGGGGCCTGGGTTCAGCTCCCACTAAGGGCAAAAACCAAATTGCATAGCAGTGAATTACATAGCATTGGGTCGGCGCAGGGGGCGTGGCTTACCGGCTTAAGCCTGGTATGATTGGCCACGTGCATTGGCTGGGGGCGGGGCCTACCGGCTTAAGCCTGGTACAGTTGACAACATGAAATGCTTACTGCCACCTCTTCAGCAGACGCCACACTTCGTTACCTTTTGCGCTGGCGCCGCTGTTACTTCTCATGGCATAGCACCGCCATTTGTTTTATTGAACATGCACCCCGCGATGGGGGCGTGGCTTACCGGCTTAAGCCCGGTACAGTTGGCCACATGCAATGCTTACTGCCACCTCTTCAGCAGACGCAACACTTCATTTTCTTTGGCGCTGGGGCCGCTGTTACTTCTCATGGCATAGCACCGCCACTTGTTTTTTAAACATGCGGGGGCCGGGCGGCGGGGCTTACCGCGATGGGGGCGGGGCTTACCGCGTCATGCCAGGTACAGTGTGCAACTATGGCAACATGCAATGCTTACTGTCACCTTTTCAGCAGACGCAACCCATCACTTCCTTTGGCGCTGAAGCGGCTGCTACTTCTCATGACATAGCACCGCCACTTGTTTTTTAAACATGCCCCCATTTAAATTGCACTGGAGTAGAGGCAGCACGGTGGCTCAGTGGTTAGCACAGTAGCCTTGCAGCGCTGGGGTCCTGGGTTCAACTCCCACTAAGGGCAAAAACCAAATTGCATAGCAGTGAATTACATAGCATTGGGTCGGCGCAGGGGGCGTGGCTTACCGGCTTAAGCCTGGTATGATTGGCCACGTGCATTGGCTGGGGGCGGGGCCTACCGGCTTAAGCCTGGTACAGTTGACAACATGAAATGCTTACTGCCACCTCTTCAGCAGACTCAACACTTCGTTACCTTTTGCGCTGGCGCCGCTGTTACTTCTCATGGCATAGCACCGCCATTTGTTTTATTGAACATGCCCCCCGCGATGGGGGCGTGGCTTACCGGCTTAAGCCCGGTACAGTCGGCAACTTGCAGTGCATTGCATAGCGTCGGTGCCGGGGGCGGGGCTTACCGCGATGGGGGCGGGGCTTACCGGCTGAAGCCCGGTACAGTCGGCAACTTGCAGTGCATTGCGTAGCGTCGGTGCCGGGGGCGGGCTTATCTCGATGGGGCGGGGCTTACCGGCTTAAGCCCGGTACAGATGGAAACATACAGTGCATTGCGTAGCGTCGGTGCCGGGGGCGGGGCCGACCGCGATGGGGGCGGGGCTTACCGGCTTAAGCCCGGTACAGTTGGCCACATGCAATGCTTACTGCCACCTCTTCAGCAGACGCAACACTTCATTTCCTTTGGCGCTGGGGCCGCTGTTACTTCTCATGGCATAGCACCGCCACTTGTTTTTTAAACATGCGGGGGCCGGGCGGCGGGGCTTACCGCGATGGGGGCGGGGCTTACCGCGTCACGCCAGGTACAGTGTGTAACTATGGCAACATGCAATGCTTACTGTCACCTTTTCAGCAGACGCAACCCATCACTTCCTTTGGCGCTGAAGCGGCTGCTACTTCTCATGACATAGCACCGCCACTTGTTTTTTAAACATGCCCCCATTTAAATTGCACTGGAGTAGAGGCAGCACGGTGGCTCAGTGGTTAGCACAGTAGCCTTGCAGCGCTGGGGGCCTGGGTTCAACTCCCACTCAGGGCAAAAAACAAATTGCATTGCAGTGAATTACATAGCATTGGGTCGGCGCAGGGGGCGTGGCTTACAGGCTTAAGCCTGGTATGATTGGCCACGTGCATTGGCTGGGGGCGGAGCCTACCGGCTTAAGCCTGGTATGATTGGCCACGTGCATTGGCTGGGGGCGGGGCCTACCGGCTTAAGCCTGGTACAGTTGACAACATGAAATGCTTACTGCCACCTCTTCAGCAGACGCAACACTTCGTTACCTTTTGCGCTGGCGCCGCTGTTACTTCTCATGGCATAGTACCGCCATTTGTTTTATTGAACATGCCCCCGCGATGGGGGCGTGGTTTACCGGCTTAAGCCCGGTACAGTCGGCAACTTGCAGTGCATTGCATAGCGTCGGTGCCGGGGGCGGGGCTTACCGCGATGGGGGCGGGGCTTACCGGCTGAAGCCCGGTACAGTCGGCAACTTGCAGTGCATTGCGTAGCGTCGGTGCCGGGGGCGGGGCTTACCGCGATGGGGCGGTGCTTACCGGCTTAAGCCCGGTACAGATGGAAACATGCAGTGCATTGCATAGCGTCGGTGCCGGGGGCGGGGCTTACCGCGATGGGGGTGGGGCTTACCAGCTGAAGCCCGGTACAGTCGGCAACTTGCAGTGCATTGCGTAGCGTCGGTGCCGGGGGCGGGGCTTATCTCGATGGGGCGGGGCTTACCGGCTTAAGCCCGGTACAGATGGAAACATGCAGTGCATTGCATAGCGTCGGTGCCGGGGGCGGGGCTTACCGCGATGGGGCGGGGCTTACCGCGTCATGCTAGGTACAGTGTGCAACTATGGCAACATGCAATGCTTACTGTCACCTTTTCGGCAGACGCAACCCATCACTTCCTTAGGCGCTGAAGCGGCTGCTACTTCTCATGACATAGCACCGCCACTTGTTTTTTAAACATGCCCCCATTTAAATTGCACTGGAGTAGAGGCAGCACGGTGGCTCAGTGGTTAGCACAGTAGCCTTGCAGCGCTGGGGGCCTGGGTTCAGCTCCCACTAACGGCAAAAACCAAATTGCATAGCAGTGAATTACATAGCATTGGGTCGGCGCAGGGGGCGTGGCTTACCGGCTTAAGCCTGGTATGATTGGCCACGTGCATTGGCTGGGGGCGGGGCCTACCGGCTTAAGCCTGGTACAGTTGACAACATGAAATGCTTACTGCCACCTCTTCAGCAGACGCCACACTTCGTTACCTTTTGCGCTGGCGCCGCTGTTACTTCTCATGGCATAGCACCGCCATTTGTTTTATTGAACATGCCCCCCGCGATGGGGGCGTGGCTTACCGGCTTAAGCCCGGTACAGTCGGCAACTTGCAGTGCATTGCATAGCGTCGGTGCCGGGGGCGGGGCTTACCGCGATGGGGGCGGGGCTTACCGGCTGAAGCCCGGTACAGTCGGCAACTTGCAGTGCATTGCGTAGCGTCGGTGCCGGGGGCGGGGCTTATCTCGATGGGGCGGGGCTTACCGGCTTAATCCCGGTACAGATGGAAACATGCAGTGCATTGCATAGCGTCGGTGCCGGGGGCGGGGCTTACCGCGATGGGGCGGGGCTTACCGGCTTAAGCCCGGTACAGATAGAAACATGCAGTGCATTGCATAGCGTCGGTGCCGGGGGCGGGGCTTACCGCGATGGGGGCGGGGCTTACCGGCTTAAGCCCGGTACAGTCGGCAACATACAGTGCATTGCGTAGCGTCGGTGCCGGGGGCGGGGCTGACCGCGATGGGGGCGGGGCTTACCGGCTTAAGCCCGGTACAGTTGGCCACATGCAATGCTTACTGCCACCTCTTCAGCAGACGCAACACTTCATTTTCTTTGGCGCTGGGGCCGCTGTTACTTCTCATGGCATAGCACCGCCACTTGTTTTTTAAACATGCGGGGGCCGGGCGGCGGGGCTTACCGCGATGGGGGCGGGGCTTACCGCGTCATGCCAGGTACAGTGTGCAACTATGGCAACATGCAATGCTTACTGTCACCTTTTCAGCAGACGCAACCCATCACTTCCTTTGGCGCTGAAGCGGCTGCTACTTCTCATGACATAGCACCGCCACTTGTTTTTTAAACATGCCCCCATTTAAATTGCACTGGAGTAGAGGCAGCACGGTGGCTCAGTGGTTAGCACAGTAGCCTTGCAGCGCTGGGGTCCTGGGTTCAACTCCCACTAAGGGCAAAAACCAAATTGCATAGCAGTGAATTACATAGCATTGGGTCGGCGCAGGGGGCGTGGCTTACCGGCTTAAGCCTGGTATGATTGGCCACGTGCATTGGCTGGGGGCGGGGCCTACCGGCTTAAGCCTGGTACAGTTGACAACATGAAATGCTTACTGCCACCTCTTCAGCAGACTCAACACTTCGTTACCTTTTGCGCTGGCGCCGCTGTTACTTCTCATGGCATAGCACCGCCATTTGTTTTATTGAACATGCCCCCCGCGATGGGGGCGTGGCTTACCGGCTTAAGCCCGGTACAGTCGGCAACTTGCAGTGCATTGCATAGCGTCGGTGCCGGGGGCGGGGCTTACCGCGATGGGGGCGGGGCTTACCGGCTGAAGCCCGGTACAGTCGGCAACTTGCAGTGCATTGCGTAGCGTCGGTGCCGGGGGCGGGCTTATCTCGATGGGGCGGGGCTTACCGGCTTAAGCCCGGTACAGATGGAAACATACAGTGCATTGCGTAGCGTCGGTGCCGGGGGCGGGGCCGACCGCGATGGGGGCGGGGCTTACCGGCTTAAGCCCGGTACAGTTGGCCACATGCAATGCTTACTGCCACCTCTTCAGCAGACGCAACACTTCATTTCCTTTGGCGCTGGGGCCGCTGTTACTTCTCATGGCATAGCACCGCCACTTGTTTTTTAAACATGCGGGGGCCGGGCGGCGGGGCTTACCGCGATGGGGGCGGGGCTTACCGCGTCATGCCAGGTACAGTGTGTAACTATGGCAACATGCAATGCTTACTGTCACCTTTTCAGCAGACGCAACCCATCACTTCCTTTGGCGCTGAAGCGGCTGCTACTTCTCATGACATAGCACCGCCACTTGTTTTTTAAACATGTCCCCATTTAAATTGCACTGGAGTAGAGGCAGCACGGTGGCTCAGTGGTTAGCACAGTAGCCTTGCAGCGCTGGGGGCCTGGGTTCAACTCCCACTCAGGGCAAAAACCAAATTGCATAGCAGTGAATTACATAGCATTGGGTCGGCGCAGGGGGCGTGGCTTACAGGCTTAAGCCTGGTATGATTGGCCACGTGCATTGGCTGGGGGCGGGGCCTACCGGCTTAAGCCTGGTATGATTGGCCACGTGCATTGGCTGGGGGCGGGGCCTACCGGCTTAAGCCTGGTACAGTTGACAACATGAAATGCTTACTGCCACCTCTTCAGCAGACGCAACACTTCGTTACCTTTTGCGCTGGCGCCGCTGTTACTTCTCATGGCATAGCACCGCCATTTGTTTTATTGAACATGCCCCCCGCGATGGGGGCGTGGCTTACCGGCTTAAGCCCGGTACAGTCGGCAACTTGCAGTGCATTGCATAGCGTCGGGGCCGGGGGCGGGGCTTACCGCGATGGGGGCGGGGCTTACCGGCTGAAGCCCGGTACAGTCGGCAACTTGCAGTGCATTGCGTAGCGTCGGTGCCGGGGGCGGGGCTTATCTCGATGGGGCGGGGCTTACCGGCTTAATCCCGGTACAGATGGAAACATGCAGTGCATTGCATAGCGTCGGTGCCGGGGGCGGGGCTTACCGCGATGGGGCGGGGCTTACCGGCTTAAGCCCGGTACAGATAGAAACATGCAGTGCATTGCATAGCGTCGGTGCCGGGGGCGGGGCTTACCGCGATGGGGGCGGGGCTTACCGGCTTAAGCCCGGTACAGTCGGCAACATACAGTGCATTGCGTAGCGTCGGTGCCGGGGGCGGGGCTTACCGCGATGGGGCGGGGCTTACCGGCTTAAGCCCGGTACAGATAGAAACTTGCAGTGCATTGCGTAGCGTCGGTGCCGGGGGCGGGGCTTACCGCGATGGGGCGGTGCTTACCGGCTTAAGCCCGGTACAGATGGAAACATGCAGTGCATTGCATAGCGTCGGTGCCGGGGGCGGGGCTTACCGCGATGGGGGTGGGGCTTACCAGCTGAAGCCCGGTACAGTCGGCAACTTGCAGTGCATTGCGTAGCGTCGGTGCCGGGGGCGGGGCTTATCTCGATGGGGCGGGGCTTACCGGCTTAAGCCCGGTACAGATGGAAACATGCAGTGCATTGCATAGCGTCGGTGCCGGGGGCGGGGCTTACCGCGATGGGGGCGGGGCTTACCGCGTCATGCCAGGTACAGTGTGCAACTATGGCAACATGCAATGCTTACTGTCACCTTTTCGGCAGACGCAACCCATCACTTCCTTAGGCGCTGAAGCGGCTGCTACTTCTCATGACATAGCACCGCCACTTGTTTTTTAAACATGCCCCCATTTAAATTGCACTGGAGTAGAGGCAGCACGGTGGCTCAGTGGTTAGCACAGTAGCCTTGCAGCGCTGGGGGCCTGGGTTCAGCTCCCACTAAGGGCAAAAACCAAATTGCATAGCAGTGAATTACATAGCATTGGGTCGGCGCAGGGGGCGTGGCTTACCGGCTTAAGCCTGGTATGATTGGCCACGTGCATTGGCTGGGGGCGGGGCCTACCGGCTTAAGCCTGGTACAGTTGACAACATGAAATGCTTACTGCCACCTCTTCAGCAGACGCAACACTTCGTTACCTTTTGCGCTGGCGCCGCTGTTACTTCTCATGGCATAGCACCGCCATTTGTTTTATTGAACATGCCCCCGCGATGGGGGCGTGGCTTACCGGCTTAAGCCCGGTACAGTTGGCCACATGCAATGCTTACTGCCACCTCTTCAGCAGACGCAACACTTCATTTCCTTTGGCGCTGGGGCCGCTGTTACTTCTCATGGCATAGCACCGCCACTTGTTTTTTAAACATGCGGGGGCCTGGCGGCGGGGCTTACCGCGATGGGGGCGGGGCTTACCGCGTCATGCCAGGTACAGTGTGCAACTATGGCAACATGCAATGCTTACTGTCACCTTTTCAGCAGACGCAACCCATCACTTCCTTTGGCGCTGAAGCGGCTGCTACTTCTCATGACATAGCACCGCCACTTGTTTTTTAAACATGCCCCCATTTAAATTGCACTGGAGTAGAGGCAGCACGGTGGCTCAGTGGTTAGCACAGTAGCCTTGCAGCGCTGGGGTCCTGGGTTCAACTCCCACTAAGGGCAAAAACCAAATTGCATAGCAGTGAATTACATAGCATTGGGTCGGCGCAGGGGGCGTGGCTTACCGGCTTAAGCCTGGTATGATTGGCCACGTGCATTGGCTGGGGGCGGGGCCTACCGGCTTAAGCCTGGTACAGTTGACAACATGAAATGCTTACTGCCACCTCTTCAGCAGACTCAACACTTCGTTACCTTTTGCGCTGGCGCCGCTGTTACTTCTCATGGCATAGCACCGCCATTTGTTTTATTGAACATGCCCCCCGCGATGGGGGCGTGGCTTACCGGCTTAAGCCCGGTACAGTCGGCAACTTGCAGTGCATTGCATAGCGTCGGTGCCGGGGGCGGGGCTTACCGCGATGGGGGCGGGGCTTACCGGCTGAAGCCCGGTACAGTCGGCAACTTGCAGTGCATTGCGTAGCGTCGGTGCCGGGGGCGGGCTTATCTCGATGGGGCGGGGCTTACCGGCTTAAGCCCGGTACAGATGGAAACATACAGTGCATTGCGTAGCGTCGGTGCCGGGGGCGGGGCCGACCGCGATGGGGGCGGGGCTTACCGGCTTAAGCCCGGTACAGTTGGCCACATGCAATGCTTACTGCCACCTCTTCAGCAGACGCAACACTTCATTTCCTTTGGCGCTGGGGCCGCTGTTACTTCTCATGGCATAGCACCGCCACTTGTTTTTTAAACATGCGGGGGCCGGGCGGCGGGGCTTACCGCGATGGGGGCGGGGCTTACCGCGTCATGCCAGGTACAGTGTGTAACTATGGCAACATGCAATGCTTACTGTCACCTTTTCAGCAGACGCAACCCATCACTTCCTTTGGCGCTGAAGCGGCTGCTACTTCTCATGACATAGCACCGCCACTTGTTTTTTAAACATGTCCCCATTTAAATTGCACTGGAGTAGAGGCAGCACGGTGGCTCAGTGGTTAGCACAGTAGCCTTGCAGCGCTGGGGGCCTGGGTTCAACTCCCACTCAGGGCAAAAACCAAATTGCATAGCAGTGAATTACATAGCATTGGGTCGGCGCAGGGGGCGTGGCTTACAGGCTTAAGCCTGGTATGATTGGCCACGTGCATTGGCTGGGGGCGGGGCCTACCGGCTTAAGCCTGGTATGATTGGCCACGTGCATTGGCTGGGGGCGGGGCCTACCGGCTTAAGCCTGGTACAGTTGACAACATGAAATGCTTACTGCCACCTCTTCAGCAGACGCAACACTTCGTTACCTTTTGCGCTGGCGCCGCTGTTACTTCTCATGGCATAGCACCGCCATTTGTTTTATTGAACATGCCCCCCGCGATGGGGGCGTGGCTTACCGGCTTAAGCCCGGTACAGTCGGCAACTTGCAGTGCATTGCATAGCGTCGGTGCCGGGGGCGGGGCTTACCGCGATGGGGGCGGGGCTTACCGGCTGAAGCCCGGTACAGTCGGCAACTTGCAGTGCATTGCGTAGCGTCGGTGCCGGGGGCGGGGCTTATCTCGATGGGGCGGGGCTTACCGGCTTAATCCCGGTACAGATGGAAACATGCAGTGCATTGCATAGCGTCGGTGCCGGGGGCGGGGCTTACCGCGATGGGGCGGGGCTTACCGGCTTAAGCCCGGTACAGATAGAAACATGCAGTGCATTGCATAGCGTCGGTGCCGGGGGCGGGGCTTACCGCGATGGGGGCGGGGCTTACCGGCTTAAGCCGGGTACAGTCGGCAACATACAGTGCATTGCGTAGCGTCGGTGCCGGGGGCGGGGCTTACCGCGATGGGGCGGGGCTTACCGGCTTAAGCCCGGTACAGATGGAAACTTGCAGTGCATTGCGTAGCGTCGGTGCCGGGGGCGGGGCTTACCGCGATGGGGCGGGGCTTACCGGCTTAATCCCGGTACAGATGGAAACATGCAGTGCATTGCATAGCGTCGGTGCCGGGGGCGGGGCTTACCGCGATGGGGGTGGGGCTTACCAGCTGAAGCCCGGTACAGTCGGCAACTTGCAGTGCATTGCGTAGCGTCGGTGCCGGGGGCGGGGCTTATCGCGATGGGGCGGGGCTTACCGGCTTAAGCCCGGTACAGATGGAAACATGCAGTGCATTGCATAGCGTCGGTGCCGGGGGCGGGGCTTACCGCGATGGGGCGGGGCTTACCGCGTCATGCCAGGTACAGTGTGCAACTATGGCAACATGCAATGCTTACTGTCACCTTTTCGGCAGACGCAACCCATCACTTCCTTAGGCGCTGAAGCGGCTGCTACTTCTCATGACATAGCACCGCCACTTGTTTTTTAAACATGCCCCCATTTAAATTGCACTGGAGTAGAGGCAGCACGGTGGCTCAGTGGTTAGCACAGTAGCCTTGCAGCGCTGGGGGCCTGGGTTCAACTCCCACTAAGGGCAAAAAACCAATTGCATTGCAGTGAATTACGTAGCATTGGGTCGGCGCAGGGGGCGTGGCTTACCGGCTTAAGCCTGGTATGATTGGCCATGTGCATTGGCTGGGGGCGGGGCTTACCGGCTTAAGCCTGGTACAGTTGACAACATGAAATGCTTACTGCCACCTCTTCAGCAGACGCAACACTTCGTTACCTTTTGCGCTGGCGCCGCTGTTACTTCTCATGGCATAGCACCGCCATTTGTTTTATTGAACATGCCCCCGCGATGGGGGCGTGGCTTACCGGCTTAAGCCCGGTACAGTTGGCCACATGCAATGCTTACTGCCACCTCTTCAGCAGACGCAACCCATCATTTCCTTTGGCGCTGGGGCTGCTGTTACTTCTCATGGCATAGCACCGCCACTTGTTTTTTAAACATGCGGGGGCCGGGCGGCGGGGCTTACCGCGATGGGGGCGGGGCTTACCGCGTCATGCCCGGTACAGTGTGCAACTATGGCAACATGCAATGCTTACTGTCACCTTTTCAGCAGACGCAACCCATCACTTCCTTTGGCGCTGAAGCGGCTGCTACTTCTCATGACATAGCACCGCCACTTGTTTTTTAAACATGCCCCCATTTAAATTGCACTGGAGTAGAGGCAGCACGGTGGCTCAGTGGTTAGCACAGTAGCCTTGCAGCGCTGGGGTCCTGGGTTCAACTCCCACTAAGGGCAAAAACCAAATTGCATAGCAGTGAATTACATAGCATTGGGTCGGCGCAGGGGGCGTGGCTTACCGGCTTAAGCCTGGTATGATTGGCCACGTGCATTGGCTGGGGGCGGGGCCTACCGGCTTAAGCCTGGTACAGTTGACAACATGAAATGCTTACTGCCACCTCTTCAGCAGACTCAACACTTCGTTACCTTTTGCGCTGGCGCCGCTGTTACTTCTCATGGCATAGCACCGCCATTTGTTTTATTGAACATGCCCCCCGCGATGGGGGCGGGGCTTACCGGCTTAAGCCCGGTACAGTCGGCAACTTGCAGTGCATTGCATAGCGTCGGTGCCGGGGGCGGGGCTTACCGCGATGGGGGCGGGGCTTACCGGCTGAAGCCCGGTACAGTCGGCAACTTGCAGTGCATTGCGTAGCGTCGGTGCCGGGGGCGGGCTTATCTCGATGGGGCGGGGCTTACCGGCTTAAGCCCGGTACAGATGGAAACATACAGTGCATTGCGTAGCGTCGGTGCCGGGGGCGGGGCCGACCGCGATGGGGGCGGGGCTTACCGGCTTAAGCCCGGTACAGTTGGCCACATGCAATGCTTACTGCCACCTCTTCAGCAGACGCAACACTTCATTTCCTTTGGCGCTGGGGCCGCTGTTACTTCTCATGGCATAGCACCGCCACTTGTTTTTTAAACATGCGGGGGCCGGGCGGCGGGGCTTACCGCGATGGGGGCGGGGCTTACCGCGTCATGCCAGGTACAGTGTGTAACTATGGCAACATGCAATGCTTACTGTCACCTTTTCAGCAGACGCAACCCATCACTTCCTTTGGCGCTGAAGCGGCTGCTACTTCTCATGACATAGCACCGCCACTTGTTTTTTAAACATGTCCCCATTTAAATTGCACTGGAGTAGAGGCAGCACGGTGGCTCAGTGGTTAGCACAGTAGCCTTGCAGCGCTGGGGGCCTGGGTTCAACTCCCACTCAGGGCAAAAAACAAATTGCATTGCAGTGAATTACATAGCATTGGGTCGGCGCAGGGGGCGTGGCTTACAGGCTTAAGCCTGGTATGATTGGCCACGTGCATTGGCTGGGGGCGGGGCCTACCGGCTTAAGCCTGGTATGATTGGCCACGTGCATTGGCTGGGGGCGGGGCCTACCGGCTTAAGCCTGGTACAGTTGACAACATGAAATGCTTACTGCCACCTCTTCAGCAGACGCAACACTTCGTTACCTTTTGCGCTGGCGCCGCTGTTACTTCTCATGGCATAGCACCGCCATTTGTTTTATTGAACATGCCCCCCCCCGCGATGGGGGCGTGGCTTACCGGCTTAATCCCGGTACAGATGGAAACTTGCAGTGCATTGCATAGCGTCGGTGCCGGGGGCGGGGCTTACCGCGATGGGGGCGGGGCTTACCGGCTGAAGCCCGGTACAGTCGGCAACTTGCAGTGCATTGCGTAGCGTCGGTGCCGGGGGCGGGGCTTATCTCGATGGGGCGGGGCTTACCGGCTTAATCCCGGTACAGATGGAAACATGCAGTGCATTGCATAGCGTCGGTGCCGGGGGCGGGGCTTACCGCGATGGGGCGGGGCTTACCGGCTTAAGCCCGGTACAGATAGAAACATGCAGTGCATTGCATAGCGTCGGTGCCGGGGGCGGGGCTTACCGCGATGGGGGCGGGGCTTACCGGCTTAAGCCCGGTACAGTCGGCAACATACAGTGCATTGCGTAGCGTCGGTGCCGGGGGCGGGGCTGACCGCGATGGGGGCGGGGCTTACCGGCTTAAGCCCGGTACAGTCGGCAACATACAGTGCATTGCATAGCGTCGGCGCAGGGGGCGTGGCTTACCGGCTTAAGCCTGGTATGATTGGCCACGTGCATTGGCTGGGGGCGGGGCCTACCGGCTTAAGCCTGGTATGATTGGCCACGTGCATTGGCTGGGGGCGGGGCCTACCGGCTTAAGCCTGGTACAGTTGACAACATGAAATGCTTACTGCCACCTCTTCAGCAGACGCAACACTTCGTTACCTTTTGCGCTGGCGCCGCTGTTACTTCTCATGGCATAGCACCGCCATTTGTTTTATTGAACATGCCCCCCGCGATGGGGGCGTGGCTTACCGGCTTAAGCCCGGTACAGTCGGCAACTTGCAGTGCATTGCATAGCGTCGGTGCCGGGGGCGGGGCTTACCGCGATGGGGGCGGGGCTTACCGGCTTAAGCCCGGTACAGTCGGCAACTTGCAGTGCATTGCGTAGCGTCGGTGCCGGGGGCGGGGCTTATCTCGATGGGGCGGGGCTTACCGGCTTAATCCCGGTACAGATGGAAACATGCAGTGCATTGCATAGCGTCGGTGCCGGGGGCGGGGCTTACCGCGATGGGGCGGGGCTTACCGGCTTAAGCCCGGTACAGATAGAAACATGCAGTGCATTGCATAGCGTCGGTGCCGGGGGCGGGGCTTACCGCGATGGGGGCGGGGCTTACCGGCTTAAGCCCGGTACAGTCGGCAACATACAGTGCATTGCGTAGCGTCGGTGCCGGGGGCGGGGCTGACCGCGATGGGGGCGGGGCTTACCGGCTTAAGCCCGGTACAGTTGGCCACATGCAATGCTTACTGCCACCTCTTCAGCAGACGCAACACTTCATTTTCTTTGGCGCTGGGGCCGCTGTTACTTCTCATGGCATAGCACCGCCACTTGTTTTTTAAACATGCGGGGGCCGGGCGGCGGGGCTTACCGCGATGGGGGCGGGGCTTACCGCGTCATGCCAGGTACAGTGTGCAACTATGGCAACATGCAATGCTTACTGTCACCTTTTCAGCAGACGCAACCCATCACTTCCTTTGGCGCTGAAGCGGCTGCTACTTCTCATGACATAGCACCGCCACTTGTTTTTTAAACATGCCCCCATTTAAATTGCACTGGAGTAGAGGCAGCACGGTGGCTCAGTGGTTAGCACAGTAGCCTTGCAGCGCTGGGGTCCTGGGTTCAACTCCCACTAAGGGCAAAAACCAAATTGCATAGCAGTGAATTACATAGCATTGGGTCGGCGCAGGGGGCGTGGCTTACCGGCTTAAGCCTGGTATGATTGGCCACGTGCATTGGCTGGGGGCGGGGCCTACTGGCTTAAGCCTGGTACAGTTGACAACATGAAATGCTTACTGCCACCTCTTCAGCAGACTCAACACTTCGTTACCTTTTGCGCTGGCGCCGCTGTTACTTCTCATGGCATAGCACCGCCATTTGTTTTATTGAACATGCCCCCCGCGATGGGGGCGTGGCTTACCGGCTTAAGCCCGGTACAGTCGGCAACTTGCAGTGCATTGCATAGCGTCGGTGCCGGGGGCGGGGCTTACCGCGATGGGGGCGGGGCTTACCGGCTGAAGCCCGGTACAGTCGGCAACTTGCAGTGCATTGCGTAGCGTCGGTGCCGGGGGCGGGGCTTATCTCGATGGGGCGGGGCTTACCGGCTTAAGCCCGGTACAGATGGAAACATACAGTGCATTGCGTAGCGTCGGTGCCGGGGGCGGGGCCGACCGCGATGGGGGCGGGGCTTACCGGCTTAAGCCCGGTACAGTTGGCCACATGCAATGCTTACTGCCACCTCTTCAGCAGACGCAACACTTCATTTCCTTTGGCGCTGGGGCCGCTGTTACTTCTCATGGCATAGCACCGCCACTTGTTTTTTAAACATGCGGGGGCCGGGCGGCGGGGCTTACCGCGATGGGGGCGGGGCTTACCGCGTCATGCCAGGTACAGTGTGCAACTATGGCAACATGCAATGCTTACTGTCACCTTTTCAGCAGACGCAACCCATCACTTCCTTTGGCGCTGAAGCGGCTGCTACTTCTCATGACATAGCACCGCCACTTGTTTTTTAAACATGCCCCCATTTAAATTGCACTGGAGTAGAGGCAGCACGGTGGCTCAGTGGTTAGCACAGTAGCCTTGCAGCGCTGGGGGCCTGGGTTCAACTCCCACTAAGGGCAAAAACCAAATTGCATTGCAGTGAATTACATAGCATTGGGTCGGCGCAGGGGGCGTGGCTTACCGGCTTAAGCCTGGTATGATTGGCCACGTGCATTGGCTGGGGGCGGGGACTACCGGCTTAAGCCTGGTATGATTGGCCACGTGCATTGGCTGGGGGCGGGGCCTACCGGCTTAAGCCTGGTACAGTTGACAACATGAAATGCTTACTGCCACCTCTTCAGCAGACGCAACACTTCGTTACCTTTTGCGCTGGCGCCGCTGTTACTTCTCATGGCATAGCACCGCCATTTGTTTTATTGAACATGCCCCCCGCGATGGGGGCGTGGCTTACCGGCTTAAGCCCGGTACAGTCGGCAACTTGCAGTGCATTGCATAGCGTCGGTGCCGGGGGCGGGGCTTACCGCGATGGGGGCGGGGCTTACAGGCTGAAGCCCGGTACAGTCGGCAACTTGCAGTGCATTGCGTAGCGTCGGTGCCGGGGGCGGGGCTTACCGCGATGGGGCGGGGCTTACCGGCTTAATCCCGGTACAGATGGAAACATGCAGTGCATTGCATAGCGTCGGTGCCGGGGGCGGGGCTTACCGCGATGGGGCGGGGCTTACCGGCTTAAGCCCGGTACAGATGGAAACATGCAGTGCATTGCATAGCGTCGGTGCCGGGGGCGGGGCTTACCGGCTTAAGCCGGGTACAGTCGGCAACATACAGTGCATTGCGTAGCGTCGGTGCCGGGGGCGGGGCTGACCGCGATGGGTTGGGTTGGACCGCGATGGGGGCCTGGGTTCAACTCCCACTAAGGGCAAAAACCAAATTGCATTGCAGTGAATTACATAGCATTGGGTCGGCGCAGGGGGCGTGGCTTACCGGCTTAAGCCTGGTATGATTGGCCACGTGCATTGGCTGGGGGCGGGGCCTACCAGCTTAAGCCTGGTATGATTGGCCACGTGCATTGGCTGGGGGCGGGGCCTACCGGCTTAAGCCTGGTACAGTTGACAACATGAAATGCTTACTGCCACCTCTTCAGCAGACGCAACACTTCGTTACCTTTTGCGCTGGCGCCGCTGTTACTTCTCATGGCATAGCACCGCCATTTGTTTTATTGAACATGCCCCCCGCGATGGGGGCGTGGCTTACCGGCTTAAGCCCGGTACAGTCGGCAACTTGCAGTGCATTGCGTAGCGTCGGTGCCGGGGGCGGGGCTTACCGCGATGGGGGCGGGGCTTACCGGCTGAAGCCCGGTACAGTCGGCAACTTGCAGTGCATTGCGTAGCGTCGGTGCCGGGGGCGGGGCTTACCGCGATGGGGCGGGGCTTACCGGCTTAATCCCGGTACAGATGGAAACATGCAGTGCATTGCGTAGCGTCGGTGCCGGGGGCGGGGCTTACCGCGATGGGGCGGGGCTTACCGGCTTAATCCCGGTACAGATGGAAACATGCAGTGCATTGCATAGCGTCGGTGCCGGGGGCGGGGCTTACCGCGATGGGGCGGGGCTTACCGCGTCATGCCAGGTACAGTGTGCAACTATGGCAACATGCAATGCTTACTGTCACCTTTTCAGCAGACGCAACCCATCACTTCCTTTGGCGCTGAAGCGGCTGCTACTTCTCATGACATAGCACCGCCACTTGTTTTTTAAACATGCCCCCATTTAAATTGCACTGGAGTAGAGGCAGCACGGTGGTTCAGTGGTTAGCACAGTAGCCTTGCAGCGCTGGGGGCCTGGGTTCAACTCCCACTAAGGGCAAAAACCAAATTGCATTGCAGTGAATTACATAGCATTGGGTCGGCGCAGGGGGCGTGGCTTACCGGCTTAAGCCTGGTATGATTGGCCACGTGCATTGGCTGGGGGCGGGGCCTACCGGCTTAAGCCTGGTATGATTGGCCACGTGCATTGGCTGGGGGCGGGGCCTACCGGCTTAAGCCTGGTACAGTTGACAACATGAAATGCTTACTGCCACCTCTTCAGCAGACGCAACACTTCGTTACCTTTTGCGCTGGCGCCGCTGTTACTTCTCATGGCATAGCACCGCCATTTGTTTTATTGAACATGCCCCCCGCGATGGGGGCGTGGCTTACCGGCTTAAGCCCGGTACAGTCGGCAACTTGCAGTGCATTGCATAGCGTCGGTGCCGGGGGCGGGGCTTACCGCGATGGGGGCGGGGCTTACAGGCTGAAGCCCGGTACAGTCGGCAACTTGCAGTGCATTGCGTAGCGTCGGTGCCGGGGGCGGGGCTTACCGCGATGGGGGCGGGGCTTACAGGCTGAAGCGCGGTACAGTCGGCAACTTGCAGTGCATTGCGTAGCGTCGGTGCCGGGGGCGGGGCTTACCGCGATGGGGGCGGGGCTTACCGGCTGAAGCCCGGTACAGTCGGCAACTTGCAGTGCATTGCGTAGCGTCGGTGCCGGGGGCGGGGCTTACCGCGATGGGGCGGGGCTTACCGGCTTAATCCCGGTACAGATGGAAACATGCAGTGCATTGCATAGCGTCGGTGCCGGGGGCGGGGCTTACCGCGATGGGGCGGGGCTTACCGGCTTAAGCCCGGTACAGATAGAAACATGCAGTGCATTGCATAGCGTCGGTGCCGGGGGCGGGGCTTACCGCGATGGGGGCGGGGCTTACCGGCTTAAGCCGGGTACAGTCGGCAACATACAGTGCATTGCGTAGCGTCGGTGCCGGGGGCGGGGCTGACCGCGATGGGGGCGGGGCTTACCGGCTTAAGCCCGGTACAGTTGGCCACATGCAATGCTTACTGCCACCTCTTCAGCAGACGCAACACTTCATTTCCTTTGGCGCTGGGGCGGCTGTTACTTCTCATGGCATAGCACCGCCACTTGTTTTTTAAACATGCGGGGGCCGGGCGGCGGGGCTTACCGCGATGGGGGCGGGGCTTACCGCGTCATGCCAGGTACAGTGTGCAACTATGGCAACATGCAATGCTTACTGTCACCTTTTCAGCAGACGCAACCCATCACTTCCTTTGGCGCTGAAGCGGCTGCTACTTCTCATGACATAGCACCGCCACTTGTTTTTTAAACATGCCCCCATTTAAATTGCACTGGAGTAGAGGCAGCACGGTGGCTCAGTGGTTAGCACAGTAGCCTTGCAGCGCTGGGGGCCTGGGTTCAACTCCCACTAAGGGCAAAAACCAAATTGCATTGCAGTGAATTACATAGCATTGGGTCGGCGCAGGGGGCGTGGCTTACCGGCTTAAGCCTGGTATGATTGGCCACGTGCATTGGCTGGGGGCGGGGACTACCGGCTTAAGCCTGGTATGATTGGCCACGTGCATTGGCTGGGGGCGGGGCCTACCGGCTTAAGCCTGGTACAGTTGACAACATGAAATGCTTACTGCCACCTCTTCAGCAGACGCAACACTTCGTTACCTTTTGCGCTGGCGCCGCTGTTACTTCTCATGGCATAGCACCGCCATTTGTTTTATTGAACATGCCCCCCGCGATGGGGGCGTGGCTTACCGGCTTAAGCCCGGTACAGTCGTCAACTTGCAGTGCATTGCGTAGCGTCGGTGCCGGGGGCGGGGCTTACCGCGATGGGGGCGGGGCTTACCGCGTCATGCCAGGTACAGTGTGCAACTATGGCAACATGCAATGCTTACTGTCACCTTTTCAGAAGACGCAACCCATCACTTCCTTTGGCGCTGAAGCGGCTGCTACTTCTCATGACATAGCACCGCCACTTGTTTTTTAAACATGCCCCCATTTAAATTGCACTGGAGTAGAGGCAGCACGTGGTTCAGTGGTTAGCACAGTAGCCTTGCAGCGCTGGGGGCCTGGGTTCAACTCCCACTAAGGGCAAAAACCAAATTGCATTGCAGTGAATTACATAGCATTGGGTCGGCGCAGGGGGCGTGGCTTACCGGCTTAAGCCTGGTATGATTGGCCACGTGCATTGGCTGGGGGCGGGGCCTACCGGCTTAAGCCTGGTAAGATTGGCCACGTGCATTGGCTGGGGGCGGGGCCTACCGGCTTAAGCCTGGTACAGTTGACAACATGAAATGCTTACTGCCACCTCTTCAGCAGACGCAACACTTCGTTACCTTTTGCGCTGGCGCCGCTGTTACTTCTCATGGCATAGCACCGCCATTTGTTTTATTGAACATGCCCCCCGCGATGGGGGCGTGGCTTACCGGCTTAAGCCCGGTACAGTCGGCAACTTGCAGTGCATTGCATAGCGTCGGTGCCGGGGGCGGGGCTTACCGCGATGGGGGCGGGGCTTACAGGCTGAAGCCCGGTACAGTCGTCAACTTGCAGTGCATTGCGTAGCGTCGGTGCCGGGGGCGGGGCTTACCGCGATGGGGGCGGGGCTTACCGCGTCATGCCAGGTACAGTGTGCAACTATGGCAACATGCAATGCTTACTGTCACCTTTTCAGAAGACGCAACCCATCACTTCCTTTGGCGCTGAAGCGGCTGCTACTTCTCATGACATAGCACCGCCACTTGTTTTTTAAACATGCCCCCATTTAAATTGCACTGGAGTAGAGGCAGCACGGTGGTTCAGTGGTTAGCACAGTAGCCTTGCAGCGCTGGGGGCCTGGGTTCAACTCCCACTAAGGGCAAAAACCAAATTGCATTGCAGTGAATTACATAGCATTGGGTCGGCGCAGGGGGCGTGGCTTACCGGCTTAAGCCTGGTATGATTGGCCACGTGCATTGGCTGGGGGCGGGGCCTACCGGCTTAAGCCTGGTATGATTGGCCACGTGCATTGGCTGGGGGCGGGGCCTACCGGCTTAAGCCTGGTACAGTTGACAACATGAAATGCTTACTGCCACCTCTTCAGCAGACGCAACACTTCGTTACCTTTTGCGCTGGCGCCGCTGTTACTTCTCATGGCATAGCACCGCCATTTGTTTTATTGAACATGCCCCCCGCGATGGGGGCGTGGCTTACCGCTTAAGCCCGGTACAGTCGGCAACTTGCAGTGCATTGCATAGCGTCGGTGCCGGGGGCGGGGCTTACCGCGATGGGGGCGGGGCTTACAGGCTGAAGCCCGGTACAGTCGGCAACTTGCAGTGCATTGCGTAACGTCGGTGCCGGGGGCGGGGCTTACCGCGATGGGGCGGGGCTTACCGGCTTAAGCCCGGTACAGATGGAAACATGCAGTGCATTGCATAGCGTCGGTGCCGGGGGCGGGGCTTACCGCGATGGGGGCGGGGCTTACCGGCTTAAGCCGGGTACAGTCGGCAACATACAGTGCATTGCGTAGCGTCGGTGCCGGGGGCGGGGCTTACCGCGATGGGGGCGGGGCTTACAGGCTGAAGCCCGGTACAGTCGGCAACTTGCAGTGCATTGCGTAGCGTCGGTGCCGGGGGCGGGGCTTACCGCGATGGGGGCGGGGCTTACAGGCTGAAGCCCGGTACAGTCGGCAACTTGCAGTGCATTGCGTAGCGTCGGTGCCGGGGGCGGGGCTTACCGCGATGGGGGCGGGGCTTACCGGCTGAAGCCCGGTACAGTCGGCAACTTGCAGTGCATTGCGTAGCGTCGGTGCCGGGGGCGGGGCTTACCGCGAT
This sequence comes from Dendropsophus ebraccatus, assembly GCF_027789765.1. NCBI lineage: Eukaryota > Metazoa > Chordata > Amphibia > Anura > Hylidae > Dendropsophus > Dendropsophus ebraccatus. The sequence continues at coordinate 46,692 of NW_027210028.1, forward strand.
GGGGCGGGGCTTACCGGCTTAATCCCGGTACAGATGGAAACATGCAGTGCATTGCATAGCGTCGGTGCCGGGGGCGGGGCTTACCGCGATGGGGGCGGGGCTTACCGGCTGAAGCCCGGTACAGTCGGCAACTTGCAGTGCATTGCGTAGCGTCGGTGCCGGGGGCGGGGCTTACCGCGATGGGGCGGGGCTTACCGGCTTAATCCCGGTACAGATGGAAACATGCAGTGCATTGCATAGCGTCGGTGCCGGGGGCGGGGCTTACCGCGATGGGGCGGGGCTTACCGGCTTAAGCCCGGTACAGATGGAAACTTGCAGTGCATTGCGTCGCGTCGGTGCCGGGGGCGGGGCTTACCGCGATGGGGCGGGGCTTACCGGCTTAATCCCGGTACAGATGGAAACATGCAGTGCATTGCATAGCGTCGGTGCCGGGGGCGGGGCTTACCGCGATGGGGCGGGGGCTTACCGGCTTAAGCCCGGTACAGATGGAAACATGCAGTGCATTGCATAGCGTCGGTGCCGGGGGCGGGGCTTACCGCGATGGGGGCGGGGCTTACCGGCTTAAGCCGGGTACAGTCGGCAACATACAGTGCATTGCGTAGCGTCGGTGCCGGGGGCGGGGCTGACCGCGATGGGTTGGGTTGGACCGCGATGGGGGCCTGGGTTCAACTCCCACTAAGGGCAAAAAACCAAATTGCATTGCAGTGAATTACATAGCATTGGGTCGGCGCAGGGGGCGTGGCTTACCGGCTTAAGCCTGGTATGATTGGCCACGTGCATTGGCTGGGGGCGGGGCCTACCAGCTTAAGCCTGGTATGATTGGCCACGTGCATTGGCTGGGGGCGGGGCCTACCGGCTTAAGCCTGGTACAGTTGACAACATGAAATGCTTACTGCCACCTCTTCAGCAGACGCAACACTTCGTTACCTTTTGCGCTGGCGCCGCTGTTACTTCTCATGGCATAGCACCGCCATTTGTTTTATTGAACATGCCCCCCGCGATGGGGGCGTGGCTTACCGGCTTAAGCCCGGTACAGTCGGCAACTTGCAGTGCATTGCGTAGCGTCGGTGCCGGGGGCGGGGCTTACCGCGATGGGGGCGGGGCTTACCGGCTGAAGCCCGGTACAGTCGGCAACTTGCAGTGCATTGCGTAGCGTCGGTGCCGGGGGCGGGGCTTACCGCGATGGGGCGGGGCTTACCGGCTTAATCCCGGTACAGATGGAAACATGCAGTGCATTGCATAGCGTCGGTGCCGGGGGCGGGGCTTACCGCGATGGGGCGGGGCTTACCGGCTTAAGCCCGGTACAGATAGAAACATGCAGTGCATTGCATAGCGTCGGTGCCGGGGGCGGGGCTTACCGCGATGGGGGCGGGGCTTACCGGCTTAAGCCGGGTACAGTCGGCAACATCCAGTGCATTGCGTAGCGTCGGTGCCGGGGGCGGGGCTTACCGCGATGGGGGCGGGGCTTACCGGCTTAAGCCCGGTACAGTTGGCCACATGCAATGCTTACTGCCACCTCTTCAGCAGACGCAACACTTCATTTCCTTTGGCGCTGGGGCCGCTGTTACTTCTCATGGCATAGCACCGCCACTTGTTTTTTAAACATGCGGGGGCCGGGCGGCGGGGCTTACCGCGATGGGGGCGGGGCTTACCGCGTCATGCCAGGTACAGTGTGCAACTATGGCAACATGCAATGCTTACTGTCACCTTTTCAGCAGACGCAACCCATCACTTCCTTTGGCGCTGAAGCGGCTGCTACTTCTCATGACATAGCACCGCCACTTGTTTTTTAAACATGCCCCCATTTAAATTGCACTGGAGTAGAGGCAGCACGGTGGCTCAGTGGTTAGCACAGTAGCCTTGCAGCGCTGGGGGCCTGGGTTCAACTCCCACTAAGGGCAAAAACCAAATTGCATAGCAGTGAATTACATAGCATTGGGTCGGCGCAGGGGGCGTGGCTTACCGGCTTAAGCCTGGTATGATTGGCCACGTGCATTGGCTGGGGGCGGGGCCTACCGGCTTAAGCCTGGTACAGTTGACAACATGAAATGCTTACTGCCACCTCTTCAGCAGACGCCACACTTCGTTACCTTTTGCGCTGGCGCCGCTGTTACTTCTCATGGCATAGCACCGCCATTTGTTTTATTGAACATGCCCCCCGCGATGGGGGCGTGGCTTACCGGCTTAAGCCCGGTACAGTCGGCAACTTGCAGTGCATTGCATAGCGTCGGTGCCGGGGGCGGGGCTTACCGCGATGGGGGCGGGGCTTACCGGCTGAAGCCCGGTACAGTCGGCAACTTGCAGTGCATTGCGTAGCGTCGGTGCCGGGGGCGGGGCTTATCTCGATGGGGCGGGGCTTACCGGCTTAATCCCGGTACAGATGGAAACATGCAGTGCATTGCATAGCGTCGGTGCCGGGGGCGGGGCTTACCGCGATGGGGCGGGGCTTACCGGCTTAAGCCCGGTACAGATAGAAACATGCAGTGCATTGCATAGCGTCGGTGCCGGGGGCGGGGCTTACCGCGATGGGGGCGGGGCTTACCGGCTTAAGCCCGGTACAGTCGGCAACATACAGTGCATTGCGTAGCGTCGGTGCCGGGGGTGGGGCCGACCGCGATGGGGGCGGGGCTTACCGGCTTAAGCCCGGTACAGTTGGCCACATGCAATGCTTACTGCCTCCTCTTCAGCAGACGCAACACTTCGTTACCTTTGGCGCTGGGGCCGCTGTTACTTCTCATGGCATGCCCCCATTTAAATTGCACTGGAGTAGAGGCAGCACGGTGGCTCAGTGGTTAGCACAGTGGCCTTGCAGCGCTGGGGGCCTGGGTTCAACTCCCACTCAGGGCAAAAAACAAATTGCATTGCAGTGAATTACATAGCATTGGGTCGGCGCAGGGGGCGTGGCTTACAGGCTTAAGCCTGGTATGATTGGCCACGTGCATTGGCTGGGGGCGGGGCCTACCGGCTTAAGCCTGGTACAGTTGACAACATGCAATGCTTACTGCCACCTCTTCAGCAGACGCAACACTTCGTTACCTTTTGCGCTGGCGCCGCTGTTACTTCTCATGGCATAGCACCGCCATTTGTTTTATTGAACATGCCCCCCGCGATGGGGGCGTGGCTTACCGGCTTAAGCCCGGTACAGTCGGCAACTTGCAGTGCATTGCATAGCGTCGGTGCCGGGGGCGGGGCTTACCGCGATGGGGGCGGGGCTTACCGGCTTAAGCCCGGTACAGTCGGCAACATACAGTGCATTGCGTAGCGTCGGTGCCGGGGGCGGGGCTGACCGCGATGGGGGCGGGGCTTACCGGCTTAAGCCCGGTACAGTTGGCCACATGCAATGCTTACTGCCACCTCTTCAGCAGACGCAACACTTCATTTCCTTTGGCGCTGGGGCCGCTGTTACTTCTCATGGCATAGCACCGCCACTTGTTTTTTAAACATGCGGGGGCCGGGGGGCGGGGCTTACCGCGATGGGGGCGGGGCTTACCGCGTCATGCCAGGTACAGTGTGCAACTATGGCAACATGCAATGCTTACTGTCACCTTTTCAGCAGACGCAAACCATCACTTCCTTTGGCGCTGAAGCGGCTGCTACTTCTCATGACATAGCACCGCCACTTGTTTTTTAAACATGCCCCCATTTAAATTGCACTGGAGTAGAGGCAGCACGGTGGCTCAGTGGTTAGCACAGTAGCCTTGCAGCGCTGGGGGCCTGGGTTCAACTCCCACTCAGGGCAAAAAACAAATTGCATTGCAGTGAATTACATAGCATTGGGTCGGCGCAGGGGGCGTGGCTTACAGGCTTAAGCCTGGTATGATTGGCCACGTGCATTGGCTGGGGGCGGAGCCTACCGGCTTAAGCCTGGTATGATTGGCCACGTGCATTGGCTGGGGGCGGGGCCTACCGGCTTAAGCCTGGTACAGTTGACAACATGAAATGCTTACTGCCACCTCTTCAGCAGACGCAACACTTCGTTACCTTTTGCGCTGGCGCCGCTGTTACTTCTCATGGCATAGTACCGCCATTTGTTTTATTGAACATGCCCCCGCGATGGGGGCGTGGTTTACCGGCTTAAGCCCGGTACAGTCGGCAACTTGCAGTGCATTGCATAGCGTCGGTGCCGGGGGCGGGGCTTACCGCGATGGGGGCGGGGCTTACCGGCTGAAGCCCGGTACAGTCGGCAACTTGCAGTGCATTGCGTAGCGTCGGTGCCGGGGGCGGGGCTTATCCGCGATGGGGCGGTGCTTACCGGCTTAAGCCCGGTACAGATGGAAACATGCAGTGCATTGCATAGCGTCGGTGCCGGGGGCGGGGCTTACCGCGATGGGGGTGGGGCTTACCAGCTGAAGCCCGGTACAGTCGGCAACTTGCAGTGCATTGCGTAGCGTCGGTGCCGGGGGCGGGGCTTATCTCGATGGGGCGGGGCTTACCGGCTTAAGCCCGGTACAGTTGGAAACATGCAGTGCATTGCATAGCGTCGGTGCCGGGGGCGGGGCTTACCGCGATGGGGCGGGGCTTACCGCGTCATGCTAGGTACAGTGTGCAACTATGGCAACATGCAATGCTTACTGTCACCTTTTCGGCAGACGCAACCCATCACTTCCTTAGGCGCTGAAGCGGCTGCTACTTCTCATGACATAGCACCGCCACTTGTTTTTTAAACATGCCCCCATTTAAATTGCACTGGAGTAGAGGCAGCACGGTGGCTCAGTGGTTAGCACAGTAGCCTTGCAGCGCTGGGGGCCTGGGTTCAGCTCCCACTAACGGCAAAAAACCAAATTGCATAGCAGTGAATTACATAGCATTGGGTCGGCGCAGGGGGCGTGGCTTACCGGCTTAAGCCTGGTATGATTGGCCACGTGCATTGGCTGGGGGCGGGGCCTACCGGCTTAAGCCTGGTACAGTTGACAACATGAAATGCTTACTGCCACCTCTTCAGCAGACGCCACACTTCGTTACCTTTTGCGCTGGCGCCGCTGTTACTTCTCATGGCATAGCACCGCCATTTGTTTTATTGAACATGCCCCCCGCGATGGGGGCGTGGCTTACCGGCTTAAGCCCGGTACAGTCGGCAACTTGCAGTGCATTGCATAGCGTCGGTGCCGGGGGCGGGGCTTACCGCGATGGGGGCGGGGCTTACCGGCTTAAGCCCGGTACAGTCGGCAACTTGCAGTGCATTGCGTAGCGTCGGTGCCGGGGGCGGGGCTTATCTCGATGGGGCGGGGCTTACCGGCTTAATCCCGGTACAGATGGAAACATGCAGTGCATTGCATAGCGTCGGTGCCGGGGGCGGGGCTTACCGCGATGGGGCGGGGCTTACCGGCTTAAGCCCGGTACAGATAGAAACATGCAGTGCATTGCATAGCGTCGGTGCCGGGGGCGGGGCTTACCGCGATGGGGGCGGGGCTTACCGGCTTAAGCCCGGTACAGTCGGCAACATACAGTGCATTGCGTAGCGTCGGTGCCGGGGGCGGGGCTGACCGCGATGGGGGCGGGGCTTACCGGCTTAAGCCCGGTACAGTTGGCCACATGCAATGCTTACTGCCACCTCTTCAGCAGACGCAACACTTCATTTTCTTTGGCGCTGGGGCCGCTGTTACTTCTCATGGCATAGCACCGCCACTTGTTTTTTAAACATGCGGGGGCCGGGCGGCGGGGCTTACCGCGATGGGGGCGGGGCTTACCGCGTCATGCCAGGTACAGTGTGCAACTATGGCAACATGCAATGCTTACTGTCACCTTTTCAGCAGACGCAACCCATCACTTCCTTTGGCGCTGAAGCGGCTGCTACTTCTCATGACATAGCACCGCCACTTGTTTTTTTAAACATGCCCCCATTTAAATTGCACTGGAGTAGAGGCAGCACGGTGGCTCAGTGGTTAGCACAGTAAGCCTTGCAGCGCTGGGGTCCTGGGTTCAACTCCCACTAAGGGCAAAAACCAAATTGCATAGCAGTGAATTACATAGCATTGGGTCGGCGCAGGGGGCGTGGCTTACCGGCTTAAGCCTGGTATGATTGGCCACGTGCATTGGCTGGGGGCGGGGCCTACCGGCTTAAGCCTGGTACAGTTGACAACATGAAATGCTTACTGCCACCTCTTCAGCAGACGCAACACTTCGTTACCTTTTGCGCTGGCGCCGCTGTTACTTCTCATGGCATAGCACCGCCATTTGTTTTATTGAACATGCCCCCCGCGATGGGGGCGTGGCTTACCGGCTTAAGCCCGGTACAGTCGGCAACTTGCAGTGCATTGCATAGCGTCGGTGCCGGGGGGCGGGGCTTACCGCGATGGGGGCGGGGCTTACCGGCTGAAGCCCGGTACTGTACCGGCTTAAGCCCGGTACAGTTGGCCACATGCAATGCTTACTGCCACCTCTTCAGCAGACGCAACACTTCATTTTCTTTGGCGCTGGGGCCGCTGTTACTTCTCATGGCATAGCACCGCCACTTGTTTTTTAAACATGCGGGGGCCGGGCGGCGGGGCTTACCGCGATGGGGGCGGGGCTTACCGCGTCATGCCAGGTACAGTGTGCAACTATGGCAACATGCAATGCTTACTGTCACCTTTTCAGCAGACGCAACCCATCACTTCCTTTGGCGCTGAAGCGGCTGCTACTTCTCATGACATAGCACCGCCACTTGTTTTTTAAACATGCCCCCATTTAAATTGCACTGGAGTAGAGGCAGCACGGTGGCTCAGTGGTTAGCACAGTAGCCTTGCAGCGCTGGGGTCCTGGGTTCAACTCCCACTCAGGGCAAAAAACAAATTGCATAGCAGTGAATTACATAGCATTGGGTCGGCGCAGGGGGCGTGGCTTACAGGCTTAAGCCTGGTATGATTGGCCACGTGCATTGGCTGGGGGCGGGGCCTACCGGCTTAAGCCTGGTATGATTGGCCACGTGCATTGGCTGGGGGCGGGGCCTACCGGCTTAAGCCTGGTACAGTTGACAACATGAAATGCTTACTGCCACCTCTTCAGCAGACGCAACACTTCGTTACCTTTTGCGCTGGCGCCGCTGTTACTTCTCATGGCATAGCACCGCCATTTGTTTTATTGAACATGCCCCCCGCGATGGGGGCGTGGCTTACCGGCTTAAGCCCGGTACAGTCGGCAACTTGCAGTGCATTGCATAGCGTCGGTGCCGGGGGCGGGGCTTACCGCGATGGGGGCGGGGCTTACCGGCTGAAGCCCGGTACAGTCGGCAACTTGCAGTGCATTGCGTAGCGTCGGTGCCGGGGGCGGGCTTATCTCGATGGGGCGGGGCTTACCGGCTTAAGCCCGGTACAGATGGAAACATACAGTGCATTGCGTAGCGTCGGTGCCGGGGGCGGGGCCGACCGCGATGGGGGCGGGGCTTACCGGCTTAAGCCCGGTACAGTTGGCCACATGCAATGCTTACTGCCACCTCTTCAGCAGGACGCAACACTTCATTTCCTTTGGCGCTGGGGCCGCTGTTACTTCTCATGGCATAGCACCGCCACTTGTTTTTTAAACATGCGGGGGCCGGGCGGCGGGGCTTACCGCGATGGGGGCGGGGCTTACCGCGTCATGCCAGGTACAGTGTGTAACTATGGCAACATGCAATGCTTACTGTCACCTTTTCAGCAGACGCAACCCATCACTTCCTTTGGCGCTGAAGCGGCTGCTACTTCTCATGACATAGCACCGCCACTTGTTTTTTAAACATGCCCCCATTTAAATTGCACTGGAGTAGAGGCAGCACGGTGGCTCAGTGGTTAGCACAGTAGCCTTGCAGCGCTGGGGGCCTGGGTTCAACTCCCACTCAGGGCAAAAAACAAATTGCATTGCAGTGAATTACATAGCATTGGGTCGGCGCAGGGGGCGTGGCTTACAGGCTTAAGCCTGGTATGATTGGCCACGTGCATTGGCTGGGGGCGGAGCCTACCGGCTTAAGCCTGGTATGATTGGCCACGTGCATTGGCTGGGGGCGGGGCCTACCGGCTTAAGCCTGGTACAGTTGACAACATGAAATGCTTACTGCCACCTCTTCAGCAGACGCAACACTTCGTTACCTTTTGCGCTGGCGCCGCTGTTACTTCTCATGGCATAGTACCGCCATTTGTTTTATTGAACATGCCCCCGCGATGGGGGCGTGGTTTACCGGCTTAAGCCCGGTACAGTCGGCAACTTGCAGTGCATTGCATAGCGTCGGTGCCGGGGGCGGGGCTTACCGCGATGGGGGCGGGGCTTACCGGCTGAAGCCCGGTACAGTCGGCAACTTTGCAGTGCATTGCGTAGCGTCGGTGGCGGGGGCGGGGCTTACCGCGATGGGGCGGTGCTTACCGGCTTAAGCCCGGTACAGATGGAAACATGCAGTGCATTGCATAGCGTCGGTGCCGGGGGCGGGGCTTACCGCGATGGGGGTGGGGCTTACCAGCTGAAGCCCGGTACAGTCGGCAACTTGCAGTGCATTGCGTAGCGTCGGTGCCGGGGGCGGGGCTTATCTCGATGGGGCGGGGCTTACCGGCTTAAGCCCGGTACAGATGGAAACATGCAGTGCATTGCATAGCGTCGGTGCCGGGGGCGGGGCTTACCGCGATGGGGCGGGGCTTACCGCGTCATGCTAGGTACAGTGTGCAACTATGGCAACATGCAATGCTTACTGTCACCTTTTCGGCAGACGCAACCCATCACTTCCTTAGGCGCTGAAGCGGCTGCTACTTCTCATGACATAGCACCGCCACTTGTTTTTTAAACATGCCCCCATTTAAATTGCACTGGAGTAGAGGCAGCACGGTGGCTCAGTGGTTAGCACAGTAGCCTTGCAGCGCTGGGGGCCTGGGTTCAGCTCCCACTAACGGCAAAAACCAAATTGCATAGCAGTGAATTACATTGCATTGGGTCGGCGCAGGGGGCGTGGCTTACCGGCTTAAGCCTGGTATGATTGGCCACGTGCATTGGCTGGGGGCGGGGCCTACCGGCTTAAGCCTGGTACAGTTGACAACATGAAATGCTTACTGCCACCTCTTCAGCAGACGCCACACTTCGTTACCTTTTGCGCTGGCGCCGCTGTTACTTCTCATGGCATAGCACCGCCATTTGTTTTATTGAACATGCCCCCCGCGATGGGGGCGTGGCTTACCGGCTTAAGCCCGGTACAGTCGGCAACTTGCAGTGCATTGCATAGCGTCGGTGCCGGGGGCGGGGCTTACCGGGATGGGGGCGGGGCTTACCGGCTGAAGCCCGGTACAGTCGGCAACTTGCAGTGCATTGCGTAGCGTCGGTGCCGGGGGCGGGGCTTATCTCGATGGGGCGGGGCTTACCGGCTTAATCCCGGTACAGATGGAAACATGCAGTGCATTGCATAGCGTCGGTGCCGGGGGCGGGGCTTACCGCGATGGGGCGGGGCTTACCGGCTTAAGCCCGGTACAGATAGAAACATGCAGTGCATTGCATAGCGTCGGTGCCGGGGGCGGGGCTTACCGCGATGGGGGCGGGGCTTACCGGCTTAAGCCCGGTACAGTCGGCAACATACAGTGCATTGCGTAGCGTCGGTGCCGGGGGCGGGGCTGACCGCGATGGGGGCGGGGCTTACCGGCTTAAGCCCGGTACAGTTGGCCACATGCAATGCTTACTGCCACCTCTTCAGCAGACGCAACACTTCATTTTCTTTGGCGCTGGGGCCGCTGTTACTTCTCATGGCATAGCACCGCCACTTGTTTTTTAAACATGCGGGGGCCGGGCGGCGGGGCTTACCGCGATGGGGGCGGGGCTTACCGCGTCATGCCAGGTACAGTGTGCAACTATGGCAACATGCAATGCTTACTGTCACCTTTTCAGCAGACGCAACCCATCACTTCCTTTGGCGCTGAAGCGGCTGCTACTTCTCATGACATAGCACCGCCACTTGTTTTTTAAACATGCCCCCATTTAAATTGCACTGGAGTAGAGGCAGCACGGTGGCTCAGTGGTTAGCACAGTAGCCTTGCAGCGCTGGGGTCCTGGGTTCAACTCCCACTAAGGGCAAAAACCAAATTGCATAGCAGTGAATTACATAGCATTGGGTCGGCGCAGGGGGCGTGGCTTACCGGCTTAAGCCTGGTATGATTGGCCACGTGCATTGGCTGGGGGCGGGGCCTACCGGCTTAAGCCTGGTACAGTTGACAACATGAAATGCTTACTGCCACCTCTTCAGCAGACTCAACACTTCGTTACCTTTTGCGCTGGCGCCGCTGTTACTTCTCATGGCATAGCACCGCCATTTGTTTTATTGAACATGCCCCCCGCGATGGGGGCGTGGCTTACCGGCTTAAGCCCGGTACAGTCGGCAACTTGCAGTGCATTGCATAGCGTCGGTGCCGGGGGCGGGGCTTACCGCGATGGGGGCGGGGCTTACCGGCTGAAGCCCGGTACAGTCGGCAACTTGCAGTGCATTGCGTAGCGTCGGTGCCGGGGGCGGGCTTATCTCGATGGGGCGGGGCTTACCGGCTTAAGCCCGGTACAGATGGAAACATACAGTGCATTGCGTAGCGTCGGTGCCGGGGGCGGGGCCGACCGCGATGGGGGCGGGGCTTACCGGCTTAAGCCCGGTACAGTTGGCCACATGCAATGCTTACTGCCACCTCTTCAGCAGACGCAACACTTCATTTCCTTTGGCGCTGGGGCCGCTGTTACTTCTCATGGCATAGCACCGCCACTTGTTTTTTAAACATGCGGGGGCCGGGCGGCGGGCTTACCGCGATGGGGGCGGGGCTTACCGCGTCATGCCAGGTACAGTGTGTAACTATGGCAACATGCAATGCTTACTGTCACCTTTTCAGCAGACGCAACCCATCACTTCCTTTGGCGCTGAAGCGGCTGCTACTTCTCATGACATAGCACCGCCACTTGTTTTTTAAACATGTCCCCATTTAAATTGCACTGGAGTAGAGGCAGCACGGTGGCTCAGTGGTTAGCACAGTAGCCTTGCAGCGCTGGGGGCCTGGGTTCAACTCCCACTCAGGGCAAAAACCAAATTGCATAGCAGTGAATTACATAGCATTGGGTCGGCGCAGGGGGCGTGGCTTACAGGCTTAAGCCTGGTATGATTGGCCACGTGCATTGGCTGGGGGCGGGGCCTACCGGCTTAAGCCTGGTATGATTGGCCACGTGCATTGGCTGGGGGCGGGGCCTACCGGCTTAAGCCTGGTACAGTTGACAACATGAAATGCTTACTGCCACCTCTTCAGCAGACGCAACACTTCGTTACCTTTTGCGCTGGCGCCGCTGTTACTTCTCATGGCATAGCACCGCCATTTGTTTTATTGAACATGCCCCCCGCGATGGGGGCGTGGCTTACCGGCTTAAGCCCGGTACAGTCGGCAACTTGCAGTGCATTGCATAGCGTCGGTGCCGGGGGCGGGGCTTACCGCGATGGGGGCGGGGCTTACCGGCTGAAGCCCGGTACAGTCGGCAACTTGCAGTGCATTGCGTAGCGTCGGTGCCGGGGGCGGGGCTTATCTCGATGGGGCGGGGCTTACCGGCTTAATCCCGGTACAGATGGAAACATGCAGTGCATTGCATAGCGTCGGTGCCGGGGGCGGGGCTTACCGCGATGGGGCGGGGCTTACCGGCTTAAGCCCGGTACAGATAGAAACATGCAGTGCATTGCATAGCGTCGGTGCCGGGGGCGGGGCTTACCGCGATGGGGGCGGGGCTTACCGGCTTAAGCCGGGTACAGTCGGCAACATACAGTGCATTGCGTAGCGTCGGTGCCGGGGGCGGGGCTTACCGCGATGGGGCGGGGCTTACCGGCTTAATCCCGGTACAGATGGAAACATGCAGTGCATTGCATAGCGTCGGTGCCGGGGGCGGGGCTTACCGCGATGGGGCGGTGCTTACCGGCTTAAGCCCGGTACAGATGGAAACATGCAGTGCATTGCATAGCGTCGGTGCCGGGGGCGGGGCTTACCGCGATGGGGGTGGGGCTTACCAGCTGAAGCCCGGTACAGTCGGCAACTTGCAGTGCATTGCGTAGCGTCGGTGCCGGGGGCGGGGCTTATCTCGATGGGGCGGGGCTTACCGGCTTAAGCCCGGTACAGATGGAAACATGCAGTGCATTGCATAGCGTCGGTGCCGGGGGCGGGGCTTACCGCGATGGGGCGGGGCTTACCGCGTCATGCCAGGTACAGTGTGCAACTATGGCAACATGCAATGCTTACTGTCACCTTTTCGGCAGACGCAACCCATCACTTCCTTAGGCGCTGAAGCGGCTGCTACTTCTCATGACATAGCACCGCCACTTGTTTTTTAAACATGCCCCCATTTAAATTGCACTGGAGTAGAGGCAGCACGGTGGCTCAGTGGTTAGCACAGTAGCCTTGCAGCGCTGGGGGCCTGGGTTCAGCTCCCACTAAGGGCAAAAACCAAATTGCATAGCAGTGAATTACATAGCATTGGGTCGGCGCAGGGGGCGTGGCTTACCGGCTTAAGCCTGGTATGATTGGCCACGTGCATTGGCTGGGGGCGGGGCCTACCGGCTTAAGCCTGGTACAGTTGACAACATGAAATGCTTACTGCCACCTCTTCAGCAGACGCAACACTTCGTTACCTTTTGCGCTGGCGCCGCTGTTACTTCTCATGGCATAGCACCGCCATTTGTTTTATTGAACATGCCCCCGCGATGGGGGCGTGGCTTACCGGCTTAAGCCCGGTACAGTTGGCCACATGCAATGCTTACTGCCACCTCTTCAGCAGACGCAACACTTCGTTTCCTTTGGCGCTGGGGCCGCTGTTACTTCTCATGGCATAGCACCGCCACTTGTTTTTTAAAAATGCGGGGGCCGGGCGGCGGGGCTTACCGCGATGGGGGCGGGGCTTACCGCGTCATGCCAGGTACAGTGTGCAACTATGGCAACATGCAATGCTTACTGTCACCTTTTCAGCAGACGCAACCCATCACTTCCTTTGGCGCTGAAGCGGCTGCTACTTCTCATGACATAGCACCGCCACTTGTTTTTTAAACATGCCCCCATTTAAATTGCACTGGAGTAGAGGCAGCACGGTGGCTCAGTGGTTAGCACAGTAGCCTTGCAGCGCTGGGGTCCTGGGTTCAACTCCCACTAAGGGCAAAAACCAAATTGCATAGCAGTGAATTACATAGCATTGGGTCGGCGCAGGGGGCGTGGCTTACCGGCTTAAGCCTGGTATGATTGGCCACGTGCATTGGCTGGGGGCGGGGCCTACCGGCTTAAGCCTGGTACAGTTGACAACATGAAATGCTTACTGCCACCTCTTCAGCAGACTCAACACTTCGTTACCTTTTGCGCTGGCGCCGCTGTTACTTCTCATGGCATAGCACCGCCATTTGTTTTATTGAACATGCCCCCCGCGATGGGGGCGTGGCTTACCGGCTTAAGCCCGGTACAGTCGGCAACTTGCAGTGCATTGCATAGCGTCGGTGCCGGGGGCGGGGCTTACCGCGATGGGGGCGGGGCTTACCGGCTGAAGCCCGGTACAGTCGGCAACTTGCAGTGCATTGCGTAGCGTCGGTGCCGGGGGCGGGCTTATCTCGATGGGGCGGGGCTTACCGGCTTAAGCCCGGTACAGATGGAAACATACAGTGCATTGCGTAGCGTCGGTGCCGGGGGCGGGGCCGACCGCGATGGGGGCGGGGCTTACCGGCTTAAGCCCGGTACAGTTGGCCACATGCAATGCTTACTGCCACCTCTTCAGCAGACGCAACACTTCATTTCCTTTGGCGCTGGGGCCGCTGTTACTTCTCATGGCATAGCACCGCCACTTGTTTTTTAAACATGCGGGGGCCGGGCGGCGGGGCTTACCGCGATGGGGGCGGGGCTTACCGCGTCATGCCAGGTACAGTGTGTAACTATGGCAACATGCAATGCTTACTGTCACCTTTTCAGCAGACGCAACCCATCACTTCCTTTGGCGCTGAAGCGGCTGCTACTTCTCATGACATAGCACCGCCACTTGTTTTTTAAACATGCCCCCATTTAAATTGCACTGGAGTAGAGGCAGCACGGTGGCTCAGTGGTTAGCACAGTAGCCTTGCAGCGCTGGGGTCCTGGGTTCAACTCCCACTAAGGGCAAAAACCAAATTGCATAGCAGTGAATTACATAGCATTGGGTCGGCGCAGGGGGCGTGGCTTACCGGCTTAAGCCTGGTATGATTGGCCACGTGCATTGGCTGGGGGCGGGGCCTACCGGCTTAAGCCTGGTACAGTTGACAACATGCAATGCTTACTGCCACCTCTTCAGCAGACTCAACACTTCGTTACCTTTTGCGCTGGCGCCGCTGTTACTTCTCATGGCATAGCACCGCCATTTGTTTTATTGAACATGCCCCCCGCGATGGGGGCGTGGCTTACCGGCTTAAGCCCGGTACAGTCGGCAACTTGCAGTGCATTGCATAGCGTCGGTGCCGGGGGCGGGGCTTACCGCGATGGGGGCGGGGCTTACCGGCTGAAGCCCGGTACAGTCGGCAACTTGCAGTGCATTGCGTAGCGTCGGTGCCGGGGGCGGGCTTATCTCGATGGGGCGGGGCTTACCGGCTTAAGCCCGGTACAGATGGAAACATACAGTGCATTGCGTAGCGTCGGTGCCGGGGGCGGGGCCGACCGCGATGGGGGCGGGGCTTACCGGCTTAAGCCCGGTACAGTTGGCCACATGCAATGCTTACTGCCACCTCTTCAGCAGACGCAACACTTCATTTCCTTTGGCGCTGGGGCCGCTGTTACTTCTCATGGCATAGCACCGCCACTTGTTTTTTAAACATGCGGGGGCCGGGCGGCGGGGCTTACCGCGATGGGGGCGGGGCTTACCGCGTCATGCCAGGTACAGTGTGTAACTATGGCAACATGCAATGCTTACTGTCACCTTTTCAGCAGACGCAACCCATCACTTCCTTTGGCGCTGAAGCGGCTGCTACTTCTCATGACATAGCACCGCCACTTGTTTTTTAAACATGTCCCCATTTAAATTGCACTGGAGTAGAGGCAGCACGGTGGCTCAGTGGTTAGCACAGTAGCCTTGCAGCGCTGGGGGCCTGGGTTCAACTCCCACTCAGGGCAAAAAACAAATTGCATTGCAGTGAATTACATAGCATTGGGTCGGCGCAGGGGGCGTGGCTTACAGGCTTAAGCCTGGTATGATTGGCCACGTGCATTGGCTGGGGGCGGGGCCTACCGGCTTAAGCCTGGTATGATTGGCCACGTGCATTGGCTGGGGGCGGGGCCTACCGGCTTAAGCCTGGTACAGTTGACAACATGAAATGCTTACTGCCACCTCTTCAGCAGACGCAACACTTCGTTACCTTTTGCGCTGGCGCCGCTGTTACTTCTCATGGCATAGCACCGCCATTTGTTTTATTGAACATGCCCCCCGCGATGGGGGCGTGGCTTACCGGCTTAATCCCGGTACAGATGGAAACATGCAGTGCATTGCATAGCGTCGGTGCCGGGGGCGGGGCTTACCGCGATGGGGGCGGGGCTTACCGGCTGAAGCCCGGTACAGTCGGCAACTTGCAGTGCATTGCGTAGCGTCGGTGCCGGGGGCGGGGCTTATCTCGATGGGGCGGGGCTTACCGGCTTAATCCCGGTACAGATGGAAACATGCAGTGCATTGCATAGCGTCGGTGCCGGGGGCGGGGCTTACCGCGATGGGGCGGGGCTTACCGGCTTAAGCCCGGTACAGATAGAAACATGCAGTGCATTGCATAGCGTCGGTGCCGGGGGCGGGGCTTACCGCGATGGGGGCGGGGCTTACCGGCTTAAGCCCGGTACAGTCGGCAACATACAGTGCATTGCGTAGCGTCGGTGCCGGGGGCGGGGCTGACCGCGATGGGGGCGGGGCTTACCGGCTTAAGCCCGGTACAGTCGGCAACTTGCAGTGCATTGGGTCGGCGCAGGGGGCGTGGCTTACCGGCTTAAGCCTGGTATGATTGGCCACGTGCATTGGCTGGGGGCGGGGCCTACCGGCTTAAGCCTGGTATGATTGGCCACGTGCATTGGCTGGGGGCGGGGCCTACCGGCTTAAGCCTGGTACAGTTGACAACATGAAATGCTTACTGCCACCTCTTCAGCAGACGCAACACTTCGTTACCTTTTGCGCTGGCGCCGCTGTTACTTCTCATGGCATAGCACCGCCATTTGTTTTATTGAACATGCCCCCCGCGATGGGGGCGTGGCTTACCGGCTTAAGCCCGGTACAGTCGGCAACTTGCAGTGCATTGCATAGCGTCGGTGCCGGGGGCGGGGCTTACCGCGATGGGGGCGGGGCTTACCGGCTGAAGCCCGGTACAGTCGGCAACTTGCAGTGCATTGCGTAGCGTCGGTGCCGGGGGCGGGGCTTATCTCGATGGGGCGGGGCTTACCGGCTTAATCCCGGTACAGATGGAAACATGCAGTGCATTGCATAGCGTCGGTGCCGGGGGCGGGGCTTACCGCGATGGGGCGGGGCTTACCGGCTTAAGCCCGGTACAGATAGAAACATGCAGTGCATTGCATAGCGTCGGTGCCGGGGGCGGGGCTTACCGCGATGGGGGCGGGGCTTACCGGCTTAAGCCCGGTACAGTCGGCAACATACAGTGCATTGCGTAGCGTCGGTGCCGGGGGCGGGGCTGACCGCGATGGGGGCGGGGCTTACCGGCTTAAGCCCGGTACAGTTGGCCACATGCAATGCTTACTGCCACCTCTTCAGCAGACGCAACACTTCATTTTCTTTGGCGCTGGGGCCGCTGTTACTTCTCATGGCATAGCACCGCCACTTGTTTTTTAAACATGCGGGGGCCGGGCGGCGGGGCTTACCGCGATGGGGGCGGGGCTTACCGCGTCATGCCAGGTACAGTGTGCAACTATGGCAACATGCAATGCTTACTGTCACCTTTTCAGCAGACGCAACCCATCACTTCCTTTGGCGCTGAAGCGGCTGCTACTTCTCATGACATAGCACCGCCACTTGTTTTTTAAACATGCCCCCATTTAAATTGCACTGGAGTAGAGGCAGCACGGTGGCTCAGTGGTTAGCACAGTAGCCTTGCAGCGCTGGGGTCCTGGGTTCAACTCCCACTAAGGGCAAAAACCAAATTGCATAGCAGTGAATTACATAGCATTGGGTCGGCGCAGGGGGCGTGGCTTACCGGCTTAAGCCTGGTATGATTGGCCACGTGCATTGGCTGGGGGCGGGGCCTACTGGCTTAAGCCTGGTACAGTTGACAACATGAAATGCTTACTGCCACCTCTTCAGCAGACTCAACACTTCGTTACCTTTTGCGCTGGCGCCGCTGTTACTTCTCATGGCATAGCACCGCCATTTGTTTTATTGAACATGCCCCCCGCGATGGGGGCGTGGCTTACCGGCTTAAGCCCGGTACAGTCGGCAACTTGCAGTGCATTGCATAGCGTCGGTGCCGGGGGCGGGGCTTACCGCGATGGGGGCGGGGCTTACCGGCTGAAGCCCGGTACAGTCGGCAACTTGCAGTGCATTGCGTAGCGTCGGTGCCGGGGGCGGGGCTTATCTCGATGGGGCGGGGCTTACCGGCTTAAGCCCGGTACAGATGGAAACATACAGTGCATTGCGTAGCGTCGGTGCCGGGGGCGGGGCCGACCGCGATGGGGGCGGGGCTTACCGGCTTAAGCCCGGTACAGTTGGCCACATGCAATGCTTACTGCCACCTCTTCAGCAGACGCAACACTTCATTTCCTTTGGCGCTGGGGCCGCTGTTACTTCTCATGGCATAGCACCGCCACTTGTTTTTTAAACATGCGGGGGCCGGGCGGCGGGGCTTACCGCGATGGGGGCGGGGCTTACCGCGTCATGCCAGGTACAGTGTGTAACTATGGCAACATGCAATGCTTACTGTCACCTTTTCAGCAGACGCAACCCATCACTTCCTTTGGCGCTGAAGCGGCTGCTACTTCTCATGACATAGCACCGCCACTTGTTTTTTAAACATGTCCCCATTTAAATTGCACTGGAGTAGAGGCAGCACGGTGGCTCAGTGGTTAGCACAGTAGCCTTGCAGCGCTGGGGGCCTGGGTTCAACTCCCACTCAGGGCAAAAAACAAATTGCATTGCAGTGAATTACATAGCATTGGGTCGGCGCAGGGGGCGTGGCTTACAGGCTTAAGCCTGGTATGATTGGCCACGTGCATTGGCTGGGGGCGGGGCCTACCGGCTTAAGCCTGGTATGATTGGCCACGTGCATTGGCTGGGGGCGGGGCCTACCGGCTTAAGCCTGGTACAGTTGACAACATGAAATGCTTACTGCCACCTCTTCAGCAGACGCAACACTTCGTTACCTTTTGCGCTGGCGCCGCTGTTACTTCTCATGGCATAGCACCGCCATTTGTTTTATTGAACATGCCCCCCGCGATGGGGGCGTGGCTTACCGGCTTAAGCCCGGTACAGTCGGCAACTTGCAGTGCATTGCATAGCGTCGGTGCCGGGGGCGGGGCTTACCGCGATGGGGGCGGGGCTTACCGGCTGAAGCCCGGTACAGTCGGCAACTTGCAGTGCATTGCGTAGCGTCGGTGCCGGGGGCGGGGCTTATCTCGATGGGGCGGGGCTTACCGGCTTAATCCCGGTACAGATGGAAACATGCAGTGCATTGCATAGCGTCGGTGCCGGGGGCGGGGCTTACCGCGATGGGGCGGGGCTTACCGGCTTAAGCCCGGTACAGATAGAAACATGCAGTGCATTGCATAGCGTCGGTGCCGGGGGCGGGGCTTACCGCGATGGGGGCGGGGCTTACCGGCTTAAGCCCGGTACAGTGGGCAACATACAGTGCATTGCGTAGCGTCGGTGCCGGGGGCGGGGCTGACCGCGATGGGGGCGGGGCTTACCGGCTTAAGCCCGGTACAGTTGGCCACATGCAATGCTTACTGCCACCTCTTCAGCAGACGCAACACTTCATTTCCTTTGGCGCTGGGGCCGCTGTTACTTCTCATGGCATAGCACCGCCACTTGTTTTTTAATCATGGGGGGGGCGGGGGGCGGGGCTTACCGCGATGGGGGCGGGGCTTACCGCGTCATGCCAGGTACAGTGTGTAACTATGGCAACATGCAATGCTTACTGTCACCTTTTCAGCAGACGCAACCCATCACTTCCTTTGGCGCTGAAGCGGCTGCTACTTCTCATGACATAGCACCGCCACTTGTTTTTTAAACATGCCCCCATTTAAATTGCACTGGAGTAGAGGCAGCACGGTGGCTCAGTGGTTAGCACAGTAGCCTTGCAGCGCTGGGGTCCTGGGTTCAACTCCCACTAAGGGCAAAAACCAAATTGCATAGCAGTGAATTACATAGCATTGGGTCGGCGCAGGGGGCGTGGCTTACCGGCTTAAGCCTGGTATGATTGGCCACGTGCATTGGCTGGGGGCGGGGCCTACCGGCTTAAGCCTGGTACAGTTGACAACATGAAATGCTTACTGCCACCTCTTCAGCAGACTCAACACTTCGTTACCTTTTGCGCTGGCGCCGCTGTTACTTCTCATGGCATAGCACCGCCATTTGTTTTATTGAACATGCCCCCCGCGATGGGGGCGTGGCTTACCGGCTTAAGCCCGGTACAGTCGGCAACTTGCAGTGCATTGCATAGCGTCGGTGCCGGGGGCGGGGCTTACCGCGATGGGGGCGGGGCTTACCGGCTGAAGCCCGGTACAGTCGGCAACTTGCAGTGCATTGCGTAGCGTCGGTGCCGGGGGCGGGCTTATCTCGATGGGGCGGGGCTTACCGGCTTAAGCCCGGTACAGATGGAAACATACAGTGCATTGCGTAGCGTCGGTGCCGGGGGCGGGGCCGACCGCGATGGGGGCGGGGCTTACCGGCTTAAGCCCGGTACAGTTGGCCACATGCAATGCTTACTGCCACCTCTTCAGCAGACGCAACACTTCATTTCCTTTGGCGCTGGGGCCGCTGTTACTTCTCATGGCATAGCACCGCCACTTGTTTTTTAAACATGCGGGGGCCGGGCGGCGGGGCTTACCGCGATGGGGGCGGGGCTTACCGCGTCATGCCAGGTACAGTGTGTAACTATGGCAACATGCAATGCTTACTGTCACCTTTTCAGCAGACGCAACCCATCACTTCCTTTGGCGCTGAAGCGGCTGCTACTTCTCATGACATAGCACCGCCACTTGTTTTTTAAACATGTCCCCATTTAAATTGCACTGGAGTAGAGGCAGCACGGTGGCTCAGTGGTTAGCACAGTAGCCTTGCAGCGCTGGGGGCCTGGGTTCAACTCCCACTCAGGGCAAAAAACAAATTGCATTGCAGTGAATTACATAGCATTGGGTCGGCGCAGGGGGCGTGGCTTACAGGCTTAAGCCTGGTATGATTGGCCACGTGCATTGGCTGGGGGCGGGGCCTACCGGCTTAAGCCTGGTATGATTGGCCACGTGCATTGGCTGGGGGCGGGGCCTACCGGCTTAAGCCTGGTACAGTTGACAACATGAAATGCTTACTGCCACCTCTTCAGCAGACGCAACACTTCGTTACCTTTTGCGCTGGCGCCGCTGTTACTTCTCATGGCATAGCACCGCCATTTGTTTTATTGAACATGCCCCCCCCCGCGATGGGGGCGTGGCTTACCGGCTTAAGCCCGGTACAGTTGGCAACTTGCAGTGCATTGCGTAGCGTCGGTGCCGGGGGCGGGGCTTATCTCGATGGGGCGGGGCTTACCGGCTTAAGCCCGGTACAGATGGAAACTTGCAGTGCATTGCATAGCGTCGGTGCCGGGGGCGGGGCTTACCGCGATGGGGGCGGGGCTTACCGGCTGAAGCCCGGTACAGTCGGCAACTTGCAGTGCATTGCGTAGCGTCGGGGCCGGGGGCGGGGCTTATCTCGATGGGGCGGGGCTTACCGGCTTAATCCCGGTACAGATGGAAACATGCAGTGCATTGCATAGCGTCGGTGCCGGGGGCGGGGCTTACCGCGATGGGGCGGGGCTTACCGGCTTAAGCCCGGTACAGATAGAAACATGCAGTGCATTGCATAGCGTCGGTGCCGGGGGCGGGGCTTACCGCGATGGGGGCGGGGCTTACCGGCTTAAGCCCGGTACAGTCGGCAACATACAGTGCATTGCGTAGCGTCGGTGCCGGGGGCGGGGCTTACCGCGATGGGGGCGGGGCTTACCGGCTTAAGCCCGGTACAGTCGGCAACAGGGGGCGTGGCTTACCGGCTTAAGCCTGGTATGATTGGCCACGTGCATTGGCTGGGGGCGGGGCCTACCGGCTTAAGCCTGGTATGATTGGCCACGTGCATTGGCTGGGGGCGGGGCCTACCGGCTTAAGCCTGGTACAGTTGACAACATGAAATGCTTACTGCCACCTCTTCAGCAGACGCAACACTTCGTTACCTTTTGCGCTGGCGCCGCTGTTACTTCTCATGGCATAGCACCGCCATTTGTTTTATTGAACATGCCCCCCGCGATGGGGGCGTGGCTTACCGGCTTAAGCCCGGTACAGTCGGCAACTTGCAGTGCATTGCATAGCGTCGGTGCCGGGGGCGGGGCTTACCGCGATGGGGGCGGGGCTTACCGGCTGAAGCCCGGTACAGTCGGCAACTTGCAGTGCATTGCGTAGCGTCGGTGCCGGGGGCGGGGCTTATCTCGATGGGGCGGGGCTTACCGGCTTAATCCCGGTACAGATGGAAACATGCAGTGCATTGCATAGCGTCGGTGCCGGGGGCGGGGCTTACCGCGATGGGGCGGGGCTTACCGGCTTAAGCCCGGTACAGATAGAAACATGCAGTGCATTGCATAGCGTCGGTGCCGGGGGCGGGGCTTACCGCGATGGGGGCGGGGCTTACCGGCTTAAGCCCGGTACAGTCGGCAACATACAGTGCATTGCGTAGCGTCGGTGCCGGGGGCGGGGCTGACCGCGATGGGGGCGGGGCTTACCGGCTTAAGCCCGGTACAGTTGGCCACATGCAATGCTTACTGCCACCTCTTCAGCAGACGCAACACTTCATTTTCTTTGGCGCTGGGGCCGCTGTTACTTCTCATGGCATAGCACCGCCACTTGTTTTTTAAACATGCGGGGGCCGGGCGGCGGGGCTTACCGCGATGGGGGCGGGGCTTACCGCGTCATGCCAGGTACAGTGTGCAACTATGGCAACATGCAATGCTTACTGTCACCTTTTCAGCAGACGCAACCCATCACTTCCTTTGGCGCTGAAGCGGCTGCTACTTCTCATGACATAGCACCGCCACTTGTTTTTTAAACATGCCCCCATTTAAATTGCACTGGAGTAGAGGCAGCACGGTGGCTCAGTGGTTAGCACAGTAGCCTTGCAGCGCTGGGGTCCTGGGTTCAACTCCCACTAAGGGCAAAAACCAAATTGCATAGCAGTGAATTACATAGCATTGGGTCGGCGCAGGGGGCGTGGCTTACCGGCTTAAGCCTGGTATGATTGGCCACGTGCATTGGCTGGGGGCGGGGCCTACCGGCTTAAGCCTGGTACAGTTGACAACATGAAATGCTTACTGCCACCTCTTCAGCAGACTCAACACTTCGTTACCTTTTGCGCTGGCGCCGCTGTTACTTCTCATGGCATAGCACCGCCATTTGTTTTATTGAACATGCCCCCCGCGATGGGGGCGTGGCTTACCGGCTTAAGCCCGGTACAGTCGGCAACTTGCAGTGCATTGCATAGCGTCGGTGCCGGGGGCGGGGCTTACCGCGATGGGGGCGGGGCTTACCGGCTGAAGCCCGGTACAGTCGGCAACTTGCAGTGCATTGCGTAGCGTCGGTGCCGGGGGCGGGGCTTATCTCGATGGGGCGGGGCTTACCGGCTTAAGCCCGGTACAGATGGAAACATACAGTGCATTGCGTAGCGTCGGTGCCGGGGGCGGGGCCGACCGCGATGGGGGCGGGGCTTACCGGCTTAAGCCCGGTACAGTTGGCCACATGCAATGCTTACTGCCACCTCTTCAGCAGACGCAACACTTCATTTCCTTTGGCGCTGGGGCCGCTGTTACTTCTCATGGCATAGCACCGCCACTTGTTTTTTAAACATGCGGGGGCCGGGCGGCGGGGCTTACCGCGATGGGGGCGGGGCTTACCGCGTCATGCCAGGTACAGTGTGTAACTATGGCAACATGCAATGCTTACTGTCACCTTTTCAGCAGACGCAACCCATCACTTCCTTTGGCGCTGAAGCGGCTGCTACTTCTCATGACATAGCACCGCCACTTGTTTTTTAAACATGTCCCCATTTAAATTGCACTGGAGTAGAGGCAGCACGGTGGCTCAGTGGTTAGCACAGTAGCCTTGCAGCGCTGGGGGCCTGGGTTCAACTCCCACTCAGGGCAAAAAACAAATTGCATTGCAGTGAATTACATAGCATTGGGTCGGCGCAGGGGGCGTGGCTTACAGGCTTAAGCCTGGTATGATTGGCCACGTGCATTGGCTGGGGGCGGGGCCTACCGGCTTAAGCCTGGTATGATTGGCCACGTGCATTGGCTGGGGGCGGGGCCTACCGGCTTAAGCCTGGTACAGTTGACAACATGAAATGCTTACTGCCACCTCTTCAGCAGACGCAACACTTCGTTACCTTTTGCGCTGGCGCCGCTGTTACTTCTCATGGCATAGCACCGCCATTTGTTTTATTGAACATGCCCCCCGCGATGGGGGCGTGGCTTACCGGCTTAAGCCCGGTACAGTCGGCAACTTGCAGTGCATTGCATAGCGTCGGTGCCGGGGGCGGGGCTTACCGCGATGGGGGCGGGGCTTACCGGCTGAAGCCCGGTACAGTCGGCAACTTGCAGTGCATTGCGTAGCGTCGGTGCCGGGGGCGGGGCTTATCTCGATGGGGCGGGGCTTACCGGCTTAATCCCGGTACAGATGGAAACATGCAGTGCATTGCATAGCGTCGGTGCCGGGGGCGGGGCTTACCGCGATGGGGCGGGGCTTACCGGCTTAAGCCCGGTACAGATAGAAACATGCAGTGCATTGCATAGCGTCGGTGCCGGGGGCGGGGCTTACCGCGATGGGGGCGGGGCTTACCGGCTTAAGCCCGGTACAGTCGGCAACATACAGTGCATTGCGTAGCGTCGGTGCCGGGGGCGGGGCTGACCGCGATGGGGGCGGGGCTTACCGGCTTAAGCCCGGTACAGTTGGCCACATGCAATGCTTACTGCCACCTCTTCAGCAGACGCAACACTTCATTTCCTTTGGCGCTGGGGCCGCTGTTACTTCTCATGGCATAGCACCGCCACTTGTTTTTTAAACATGCGGGGGCCGGGCGGCGGGGCTTACCGCGATGGGGGCGGGGCTTACCGCGTCATGCCAGGTACAGTGTGTAACTATGGCAACATGCAATGCTTACTGTCACCTTTTCAGCAGACGCAACCCATCACTTCCTTTGGCGCTGAAGCGGCTGCTACTTCTCATGACATAGCACCGCCACTTGTTTTTTAAACATGCCCCCATTTAAATTGCACTGGAGTAGAGGCAGCACGGTGGCTCAGTGGTTAGCACAGTAGCCTTGCAGCGCTGGGGTCCTGGGTTCAACTCCCACTAAGGGCAAAAACCAAATTGCATAGCAGTGAATTACATAGCATTGGGTCGGCGCAGGGGGCGTGGCTTACCGGCTTAAGCCTGGTATGATTGGCCACGTGCATTGGCTGGGGGCGGGGCCTACCGGCTTAAGCCTGGTACAGTTGACAACATGAAATGCTTACTGCCACCTCTTCAGCAGACTCAACACTTCGTTACCTTTTGCGCTGGCGCCGCTGTTACTTCTCATGGCATAGCACCGCCATTTGTTTTATTGAACATGCCCCCCGCGATGGGGGCGTGGCTTACCGGCTTAAGCCCGGTACAGTCGGCAACTTGCAGTGCATTGCATAGCGTCGGTGCCGGGGGCGGGGCTTACCGCGATGGGGGCGGGGCTTACCGGCTGAAGCCCGGTACAGTCGGCAACTTGCAGTGCATTGCGTAGCGTCGGTGCCGGGGGCGGGCTTATCTCGATGGGGCGGGGCTTACCGGCTTAAGCCCGGTACAGATGGAAACATACAGTGCATTGCGTAGCGTCGGTGCCGGGGGCGGGGCCGACCGCGATGGGGGCGGGGCTTACCGGCTTAAGCCCGGTACAGTTGGCCACATGCAATGCTTACTGCCACCTCTTCAGCAGACGCAACACTTCATTTCCTTTGGCGCTGGGGCCGCTGTTACTTCTCATGGCATAGCACCGCCACTTGTTTTTTAAACATGCGGGGGCCGGGCGGCGGGGCTTACCGCGATGGGGGCGGGGCTTACCGCGTCATGCCAGGTACAGTGTGTAACTATGGCAACATGCAATGCTTACTGTCACCTTTTCAGCAGACGCAACCCATCACTTCCTTTGGCGCTGAAGCGGCTGCTACTTCTCATGACATAGCACCGCCACTTGTTTTTTAAACATGTCCCCATTTAAATTGCACTGGAGTAGAGGCAGCACGGTGGCTCAGTGGTTAGCACAGTAGCCTTGCAGCGCTGGGGGCCTGGGTTCAACTCCCACTCAGGGCAAAAAACAAATTGCATTGCAGTGAATTACATAGCATTGGGTCGGCGCAGGGGGCGTGGCTTACAGGCTTAAGCCTGGTATGATTGGCCACGTGCATTGGCTGGGGGCGGGGCCTACCGGCTTAAGCCTGGTATGATTGGCCACGTGCATTGGCTGGGGGCGGGGCCTACCGGCTTAAGCCTGGTACAGTTGACAACATGAAATGCTTACTGCCACCTCTTCAGCAGACGCAACACTTCGTTACCTTTTGCGCTGGCGCCGCTGTTACTTCTCATGGCATAGCACCGCCATTTGTTTTATTGAACATGCCCCCCCCCGCGATGGGGGCGTGGCTTACCGGCTTAAGCCCGGTACAGTTGGCAACTTGCAGTGCATTGCGTAGCGTCGGTGCCGGGGGCGGGGCTTATCTCGATGGGGCGGGGCTTACCGGCTTAATCCCGGTACAGATGGAAACTTGCAGTGCATTGCATAGCGTCGGTGCCGGGGGCGGGGCTTACCGCGATGGGGGCGGGGCTTACCGGCTGAAGCCCGGTACAGTCGGCAACTTGCAGTGCATTGCGTAGCGTCGGTGCCGGGGGCGGGGCTTATCTCGATGGGGCGGGGCTTACCGGCTTAATCCCGGTACAGATGGAAACATGCAGTGCATTGCATAGCGTCGGTGCCGGGGGCGGGGCTTACCGCGATGGGGCGGGGCTTACCGGCTTAAGCCCGGTACAGATAGAAACATGCAGTGCATTGCATAGCGTCGGTGCCGGGGGCGGGGCTTACCGCGATGGGGGCGGGGCTTACCGGCTTAAGCCCGGTACAGTCGGCAACATACAGTGCATTGCGTAGCGTCGGTGCCGGGGGCGGGGCTGACCGCGATGGGGGCGGGGCTTACCGGCTTAAGCCCGGTACAGTTGGCCACATGCATTGGGTCGGCGCAGGGGGCGTGGCTTACCGGCTTAAGCCTGGTATGATTGGCCACGTGCATTGGCTGGGGGCGGGGCCTACCGGCTTAAGCCTGGTATGATTGGCCACGTGCATTGGCTGGGGGCGGGGCCTACCGGCTTAAGCCTGGTACAGTTGACAACATGAAATGCTTACTGCCACCTCTTCAGCAGACGCAACACTTCGTTACCTTTTGCGCTGGCGCCGCTGTTACTTCTCATGGCATAGCACCGCCATTTGTTTTATTGAACATGCCCCCCGCGATGGGGGCGTGGCTTACCGGCTTAAGCCCGGTACAGTCGGCAACTTGCAGTGCATTGCATAGCGTCGGTGCCGGGGGCGGGGCTTACCGCGATGGGGGCGGGGCTTACCGGCTGAAGCCCGGTACAGTCGGCAACTTGCAGTGCATTGCGTAGCGTCGGTGCCGGGGGCGGGGCTTATCTCGATGGGGCGGGGCTTACCGGCTTAATCCCGGTACAGATGGAAACATGCAGTGCATTGCATAGCGTCGGTGCCGGGGGCGGGGCTTACCGCGATGGGGCGGGGCTTACCGGCTTAAGCCCGGTACAGATAGAAACATGCAGTGCATTGCATAGCGTCGGTGCCGGGGGCGGGGCTTACCGCGATGGGGGCGGGGCTTACCGGCTTAAGCCCGGTACAGTCGGCAACATACAGTGCATTGCGTAGCGTCGGTGCCGGGGGCGGGGCTGACCGCGATGGGGGCGGGGCTTACCGGCTTAAGCCCGGTACAGTTGGCCACATGCAATGCTTACTGCCACCTCTTCAGCAGACGCAACACTTCATTTTCTTTGGCGCTGGGGCCGCTGTTACTTCTCATGGCATAGCACCGCCACTTGTTTTTTAAACATGCGGGGGCCGGGCGGCGGGGCTTACCGCGATGGGGGCGGGGCTTACCGCGTCATGCCAGGTACAGTGTGCAACTATGGCAACATGCAATGCTTACTGTCACCTTTTCAGCAGACGCAACCCATCACTTCCTTTGGCGCTGAAGCGGCTGCTACTTCTCATGACATAGCACCGCCACTTGTTTTTTAAACATGCCCCCATTTAAATTGCACTGGAGTAGAGGCAGCACGGTGGCTCAGTGGTTAGCACAGTAGCCTTGCAGCGCTGGGGTCCTGGGTTCAACTCCCACTAAGGGCAAAAACCAAATTGCATAGCAGTGAATTACATAGCATTGGGTCGGCGCAGGGGGCGTGGCTTACCGGCTTAAGCCTGGTATGATTGGCCACGTGCATTGGCTGGGGGCGGGGCCTACCGGCTTAAGCCTGGTACAGTTGACAACATGAAATGCTTACTGCCACCTCTTCAGCAGACTCAACACTTCGTTACCTTTTGCGCTGGCGCCGCTGTTACTTCTCATGGCATAGCACCGCCATTTGTTTTATTGAACATGCCCCCCGCGATGGGGGCGTGGCTTACCGGCTTAAGCCCGGTACAGTCGGCAACTTGCAGTGCATTGCATAGCGTCGGTGCCGGGGGCGGGGCTTACCGCGATGGGGGCGGGGCTTACCGGCTGAAGCCCGGTACAGTCGGCAACTTGCAGTGCATTGCGTAGCGTCGGTGCCGGGGGCGGGGCTTATCTCGATGGGGCGGGGCTTACCGGCTTAAGCCCGGTACAGATGGAAACATACAGTGCATTGCGTAGCGTCGGTGCCGGGGGCGGGGCCGACCGCGATGGGGGCGGGGCTTACCGGCTTAAGCCCGGTACAGTTGGCCACATGCAATGCTTACTGCCACCTCTTCAGCAGACGCAACACTTCATTTCCTTTGGCGCTGGGGCCGCTGTTACTTCTCATGGCATAGCACCGCCACTTGTTTTTTAAACATGCGGGGGCCGGGCGGCGGGGCTTACCGCGATGGGGGCGGGGCTTACCGCGTCATGCCAGGTACAGTGTGTAACTATGGCAACATGCAATGCTTACTGTCACCTTTTCAGCAGACGCAACCCATCACTTCCTTTGGCGCTGAAGCGGCTGCTACTTCTCATGACATAGCACCGCCACTTGTTTTTTAAACATGTCCCCATTTAAATTGCACTGGAGTAGAGGCAGCACGGTGGCTCAGTGGTTAGCACAGTAGCCTTGCAGCGCTGGGGGCCTGGGTTCAACTCCCACTCAGGGCAAAAAACAAATTGCATTGCAGTGAATTACATAGCATTGGGTCGGCGCAGGGGGCGTGGCTTACAGGCTTACGCCTGGTATGATTGGCCACGTGCATTGGCTGGGGGCGGGGCCTACCGGCTTAAGCCTGGTATGATTGGCCACGTGCATTGGCTGGGGGCGGGGCCTACCGGCTTAAGCCTGGTACAGTTGACAACATGAAATGCTTACTGCCACCTCTTCAGCAGACGCAACACTTCGTTACCTTTTGCGCTGGCGCCGCTGTTACTTCTCATGGCATAGCACCGCCATTTGTTTTATTGAACATGCCCCCCGCGATGGGGGCGTGGCTTACCGGCTTAAGCCCGGTACAGTCGGCAACTTGCAGTGCATTGCATAGCGTCGGTGCCGGGGGCGGGGCTTACCGCGATGGGGGCGGGGCTTACCGGCTGAAGCCCGGTACAGTCGGCAACTTGCAGTGCATTGCGTAGCGTCGGTGCCGGGGGCGGGGCTTATCTCGATGGGGCGGGGCTTACCGGCTTAATCCCGGTACAGATGGAAACATGCAGTGCATTGCATAGCGTCGGTGCCGGGGGCGGGGCTTACCGCGATGGGGCGGGGCTTACCGGCTTAAGCCCGGTACAGATAGAAACATGCAGTGCATTGCATAGCGTCGGTGCCGGGGGCGGGGCTTACCGCGATGGGGGCGGGGCTTACCGGCTTAAGCCCGGTACAGTCGGCAACATACAGTGCATTGCGTAGCGTCGGTGCCGGGGGCGGGGCTGACCGCGATGGGGGCGGGGCTTACCGGCTTAAGCCCGGTACAGTTGGCCACATGCAATGCTTACTGCCACCTCTTCAGCAGACGCAACACTTCATTTCCTTTGGCGCTGGGGCCGCTGTTACTTCTCATGGCATAGCACCGCCACTTGTTTTTTAAACATGCGGGGGCCGGGCGGCGGGGCTTACCGCGATGGGGGCGGGGCTTACCGCGTCATGCCAGGTACAGTGTGTAACTATGGCAACATGCAATGCTTACTGTCACCTTTTCAGCAGACGCAACCCATCACTTCCTTTGGCGCTGAAGCGGCTGCTACTTCTCATGACATAGCACCGCCACTTGTTTTTTAAACATGTCCCCATTTAAATTGCACTGGAGTAGAGGCAGCACGGTGGCTCAGTGGTTAGCACAGTAGCCTTGCAGCGCTGGGGGCCTGGGTTCAACTCCCACTCAGGGCAAAAAACAAATTGCATTGCAGTGAATTACATAGCATTGGGTCGGCGCAGGGGGCGTGGCTTACAGGCTTAAGCCTGGTATGATTGGCCACGTGCATTGGCTGGGGGCGGGGCCTACCGGCTTAAGCCTGGTATGATTGGCCACGTGCATTGGCTGGGGGCGGGGCCTACCGGCTTAAGCCTGGTACAGTTGACAACATGAAATGCTTACTGCCACCTCTTCAGCAGACGCAACACTTCGTTACCTTTTGCGCTGGCGCCGCTGTTACTTCTCATGGCATAGCACCGCCATTTGTTTTATTGAACATGCCCCCCGCGATGGGGGCGTGGCTTACCGGCTTAAGCCCGGTACAGTCGGCAACTTGCAGTGCATTGCATAGCGTCGGTGCCGGGGGCGGGGCTTACCGCGATGGGGGCGGGGCTTACCGGCTGAAGCCCGGTACAGTCGGCAACTTGCAGTGCATTGCGTAGCGTCGGTGCCGGGGGCGGGGCTTATCTCGATGGGGCGGGGCTTACCGGCTTAATCCCGGTACAGATGGAAACATGCAGTGCATTGCATAGCGTCGGTGCCGGGGGCGGGGCTTACCGCGATGGGGCGGGGCTTACCGGCTTAAGCCCGGTACAGATAGAAACATGCAGTGCATTGCATAGCGTCGGTGCCGGGGGCGGGGCTTACCGCGATGGGGGCGGGGCTTACCGGCTTAAGCCCGGTACAGTCGGCAACATACAGTGCATTGCGTAGCGTCGGTGCCGGGGGCGGGGCTGACCGCGATGGGGGCGGGGCTTACCGGCTTAAGCCCGGTACAGTTGGCCACATGCAATGCTTACTGCCACCTCTTCAGCAGACGCAACACTTCATTTTCTTTGGCGCTGGGGCCGCTGTTACTTCTCATGGCATAGCACCGCCACTTGTTTTTTAAACATGCGGGGGCCGGGCGGCGGGGCTTACCGCGATGGGGGCGGGGCTTACCGCGTCATGCCAGGTACAGTGTGCAACTATGGCAACATGCAATGCTTACTGTCACCTTTTCAGCAGACGCAACCCATCACTTCCTTTGGCGCTGAAGCGGCTGCTACTTCTCATGACATAGCACCGCCACTTGTTTTTTAAACATGCCCCCATTTAAATTGCACTGGAGTAGAGGCAGCACGGTGGCTCAGTGGTTAGCACAGTAGCCTTGCAGCGCTGGGGTCCTGGGTTCAACTCCCACTAAGGGCAAAAACCAAATTGCATAGCAGTGAATTACATAGCATTGGGTCGGCGCAGGGGGCGTGGCTTACCGGCTTAAGCCTGGTATGATTGGCCACGTGCATTGGCTGGGGGCGGGGCCTACCGGCTTAAGCCTGGTACAGTTGACAACATGAAATGCTTACTGCCACCTCTTCAGCAGACTCAACACTTCGTTACCTTTTGCGCTGGCGCCGCTGTTACTTCTCATGGCATAGCACCGCCATTTGTTTTATTGAACATGCCCCCCGCGATGGGGGCGTGGCTTACCGGCTTAAGCCCGGTACAGTCGGCAACTTGCAGTGCATTGCATAGCGTCGGTGCCGGGGGCGGGGCTTACCGCGATGGGGGCGGGGCTTACCGGCTGAAGCCCGGTACAGTCGGCAACTTGCAGTGCATTGCGTAGCGTCGGTGCCGGGGGCGGGGCTTATCTCGATGGGGCGGGGCTTACCGGCTTAAGCCCGGTACAGATGGAAACATACAGTGCATTGCGTAGCGTCGGTGCCGGGGGCGGGGCCGACCGCGATGGGGGCGGGGCTTACCGGCTTAAGCCCGGTACAGTTGGCCACATGCAATGCTTACTGCCACCTCTTCAGCAGACGCAACACTTCATTTCCTTTGGCGCTGGGGCCGCTGTTACTTCTCATGGCATAGCACCGCCACTTGTTTTTTAAACATGCGGGGGCCGGGCGGCGGGGCTTACCGCGATGGGGGCGGGGCTTACCGCGTCATGCCAGGTACAGTGTGTAACTATGGCAACATGCAATGCTTACTGTCACCTTTTCAGCAGACGCAACCCATCACTTCCTTTGGCGCTGAAGCGGCTGCTACTTCTCATGACATAGCACCGCCACTTGTTTTTTAAACATGTCCCCATTTAAATTGCACTGGAGTAGAGGCAGCACGGTGGCTCAGTGGTTAGCACAGTAGCCTTGCAGCGCTGGGGGCCTGGGTTCAACTCCCACTCAGGGCAAAAAACAAATTGCATTGCAGTGAATTACATAGCATTGGGTCGGCGCAGGGGGCGTGGCTTACAGGCTTAAGCCTGGTATGATTGGCCACGTGCATTGGCTGGGGGCGGGGCCTACCGGCTTAAGCCTGGTACAGTTGACAACATGAAATGCTTACTGCCACCTCTTCAGCAGACGCAACACTTCGTTACCTTTTGCGCTGGCGCCGCTGTTACTTCTCATGGCATAGCACCGCCATTTGTTTTATTGAACATGCCCCCCGCGATGGGGGCGTGGCTTACCGGCTTAAGCCCGGTACAGTCGGCAACTTGCAGTGCATTGCATAGCGTCGGTGCCGGGGGCGGGGCTTACCGCGATGGGGGCGGGGCTTACCGGCTGAAGCCCGGTACAGTCGGCAACTTGCAGTGCATTGCGTAGCGTCGGTGCCGGGGGCGGGGCTTATCTCGATGGGGCGGGGCTTACCGGCTTAATCCCGGTACAGATGGAAACATGCAGTGCATTGCATAGCGTCGGTGCCGGGGGCGGGGCTTACCGCGATGGGGCGGGGCTTACCGGCTTAAGCCCGGTACAGATAGAAACATGCAGTGCATTGCATAGCGTCGGTGCCGGGGGCGGGGCTTACCGCGATGGGGGCGGGGCTTACCGGCTTAAGCCCGGTACAGTCGGCAACATACAGTGCATTGCGTAGCGTCGGTGCCGGGGGCGGGGCTGACCGCGATGGGGGCGGGGCTTACCGGCTTAAGCCCGGTACAGTTTGCCACATGCAATGCTTACTGCCACCTCTTCAGCAGACGCAACACTTCATTTTCTTTGGCGCTGGGGCCGCTGTTACTTCTCATGGCATAGCACCGCCACTTGTTTTTTAAACATGCGGGGGCCGGGGGGCGGGGCTTACCGCGATGGGGGCGGGGCTTACCGCGTCATGCCAGGTACAGTGTGCAACTATGGCAACATGCAATGCTTACTGTCACCTTTTCAGCAGACGCAACCCATCACTTCCTTTGGCGCTGAAGCGGCTGCTACTTCTCATGACATAGCACCGCCACTTGTTTTTTAAACATGCCCCCATTTAAATTGCACTGGAGTAGAGGCAGCACGGTGGCTCAGTGGTTAGCACAGTAGCCTTGCAGCGCTGGGGTCCTGGGTTCAACTCCCACTAAGGGCAAAAACCAAATTGCATAGCAGTGAATTACATAGCATTGGGTCGGCGCAGGGGGCGTGGCTTACGGGCTTAAGCCTGGTATGATTGGCCACGTGCATTGGCTGGGGGCGGGGCCTACCGGCTTAAACCTGGTACAGTTGACAACATGAAATGCTTACTGCCACCTCTTCAGCAGACTCAACACTTCGTTACCTTTTGCGCTGGCGCCGCTGTTACTTCTCATGGCATAGCACCGCCATTTGTTTTATTGAACATGCCCCCCGCGATGGGGGCGTGGCTTACCGGCTTAAGCCCGGTACAGTCGGCAACTTGCAGTGCATTGCATAGCGTCGGTGCCGGGGGCGGGGCTTACCGCGATGGGGGCGGGGCTTACCGGCTGAAGCCCGGTACAGTCGGCAACTTGCAGTGCATTGCGTAGCGTCGGTGCCGGGGGCGGGGCTTATCTCGATGGGGCGGGGCTTACCGGCTTAAGCCCGGTACAGATGGAAACATACAGTGCATTGCGTAGCGTCGGAGCCGGGGGCGGGGCTGACCGCGATGGGGGCGGGGCTTACCGGCTTAAGCCCGGTACAGTTGGCCACATGCAATGCTTACTGCCACCTCTTCAGCAGACGCAACACTTCATTTCCTTTGGCGCTGGGGCCGCTGTTACTTCTCATGGCAAAGCACCGCCACTTGTTTTTTAAACATGCGGGGGCCGGGCGGCGGGGCTTACCGCGATGGGGGCGGGGCTTACCGCGTCATGCCAGGTACAGTGTGTAACTATGGCAACATGCAATGCTTACTGTCACCTTTTCAGCAGACGCAACCCATCACTTCCTTTGGCGCTGAAGCGGCTGCTACTTCTCATGACATAGCACCGCCACTTGTTTTTTAAACATGTCCCCATTTAAATTGCACTGGAGTAGAGGCAGCACGGTGGCTCAGTGGTTAGCACAGTAGCCTTGCAGCGCTGGGGGCCTGGGTTCAACTCCCACTCAGGGCAAAAAACAAATTGCATTGCAGTGAATTACATAGCATTGGGTCGGCGCAGGGGGCGTGGCTTACAGGCTTAAGCCTGGTATGATTGGCCACGTGCATTGGCTGGGGGCGGGGCCTACCGGCTTAAGCCTGGTATGATTGGCCACGTGCATTGGCTGGGGGCGGGGCCTACCGGCTTAAGCCTGGTACAGTTGACAACATGAAATGCTTACTGCCACCTCTTCAGCAGACGCAACACTTCGTTACCTTTTGCGCTGGCGCCGCTGTTACTTCTCATGGCATAGCACCGCCATTTGTTTTATTGAACATGCCCCCCGCGATGGGGGCGTGGCTTACCGGCTTAAGCCCGGTACAGTCGGCAACTTGCAGTGCATTGCATAGCGTCGGTGCCGGGGGCGGGGCTTACCGCGATGGGGGCGGGGCTTACCGGCTGAAGCCCGGTACAGTCGGCAACTTGCAGTGCATTGCGTAGCGTCGGTGCCGGGGGCGGGGCTTATCTCGATGGGGCGGGGCTTACCGGCTTAATCCCGGTACAGATGGAAACATGCAGTGCATTGCATAGCGTCGGTGCCGGGGGCGGGGCTTACCGCGATGGGGCGGGGCTTACCGGCTTAAGCCCGGTACAGATGGAAACATGCAGTGCATTGCATTGCGTCGGTGCCGGGGGCGGGGCTTACCGCGATGGGGGCGGGGCTTACCGGCTTAAGCCCGGTACAGTCGGCAACATACAGTGCATTGCGTAGCGTCGGTGCCGGGGGCGGGGCTGACCGCGATGGGGGCGGGGCTTACCGGCTTAAGCCCGGTACAGTTGGCCACATGCAATGCTTACTGCCACCTCTTCAGCAGACGCAACACTTCATTTTCTTTGGCGCTGGGGCCGCTGTTACTTCTCATGGCATAGCACCGCCACTTGTTTTTTAAACATGCGGGGGCCGGGCGGCGGGGCTTACCGCGATGGGGGCGGGGCTTACCGCGTCATGCCAGGTACAGTGTGCAACTATGGCAACATGCAATGCTTACTGTCACCTTTTCAGCAGACGCAACCCATCACTTCCTTTGGCGCTGAAGCGGCTGCTACTTCTCATGACATAGCACCGCCACTTGTTTTTTAAACATGCCCCCATTTAAATTGCACTGGAGTAGAGGCAGCACGGTGGCTCAGTGGTTAGCACAGTAGCCTTGCAGCGCTGGGGTCCTGGGTTCAACTCCCACTAAGGGCAAAAACCAAATTGCATAGCAGTGAATTACATAGCATTGGGTCGGCGCAGGGGGCGTGGCTTACCGGCTTAAGCCTGGTATGATTGGCCACGTGCATTGGCTGGGGGCGGGGCCTACCGGCTTAAGCCTGGTACAGTTGACAACATGAAATGCTTACTGCCACCTCTTCAGCAGACTCAACACTTCGTTACCTTTTGCGCTGGCGCCGCTGTTACTTCTCATGGCATAGCACCGCCATTTGTTTTATTGAACATGCCCCCCGCGATGGGGGCGTGGCTTACCGGCTTAAGCCCGGTACAGTCGGCAACTTGCAGTGCATTGCATAGCG
The DNA here is from genome assembly GCF_027789765.1 of Dendropsophus ebraccatus. Taxonomy (NCBI): domain Eukaryota; kingdom Metazoa; phylum Chordata; class Amphibia; order Anura; family Hylidae; genus Dendropsophus; species Dendropsophus ebraccatus. The sequence goes on from NW_027210028.1 coordinate 82,342, forward strand.
TCGGTGCCGGGGGCGGGGCTTACCGCGATGGGGGCGGGGCTTACCGGCTGAAGCCCGGTACAGTCGGCAACTTGCAGTGCATTGCGTAGCGTCGGTGCCGGGGGCGGGGCTTATCTCGATGGGGCGGGGCTTACCGGCTTAAGCCCGGTACAGATGGAAACATACAGTGCATTGCGTAGCGTCGGTGCCGGGGGCGGGGCCGACCGCGATGGGGGCGGGGCTTACCGGCTTAAGCCCGGTACAGTTGGCCACATGCAATGCTTACTGCCACCTCTTCAGCAGACGCAACACTTCATTTCCTTTGGCGCTGGGGCCGCTGTTACTTCTCATGGCATAGCACCGCCACTTGTTTTTTAAACATGCGGGGGCCGGGCGGCGGGGCTTACCGCGATGGGGGCGGGGCTTACCGCGTCATGCCAGGTACAGTGTGTAACTATGGCAACATGCAATGCTTACTGTCACCTTTTCAGCAGACGCAACCCATCACTTCCTTTGGCGCTGAAGCGGCTGCTACTTCTCATGACATAGCACCGCCACTTGTTTTTTAAACATGTCCCCATTTAAATTGCACTGGAGTAGAGGCAGCACGGTGGCTCAGTGGTTAGCACAGTAGCCTTGCAGCGCTGGGGGCCTGGGTTCAACTCCCACTCAGGGCAAAAAACAAATTGCATTGCAGTGAATTACATAGCATTGGGTCGGCGCAGGGGGCGTGGCTTACAGGCTTAAGCCTGGTATGATTGGCCACGTGCATTGGCTGGGGGCGGGGCCTACCGGCTTAAGCCTGGTATGATTGGCCACGTGCATTGGCTGGGGGCGGGGCCTACCGGCTTAAGCCTGGTACAGTTGACAACATGAAATGCTTACTGCCACCTCTTCAGCAGACGCAACACTTCGTTACCTTTTGCGCTGGCGCCGCTGTTACTTCTCATGGCATAGCACCGCCATTTGTTTTATTGAACATGCCCCCCGCGATGGGGGCGTGGCTTACCGGCTTAAGCCCGGTACAGTCGGCAACTTGCAGTGCATTGCATAGCGGCGGTGCCGGGGGCGGGGCTTACCGCGATGGGGGCGGGGCTTCCCGGCTGAAGCCCGGTACAGTCGGCAACTTGCAGTGCATTGCGTAGCGTCGGTGCCGGGGGCGGGGCTTATCTCGATGGGGCGGGGCTTACCGGCTTAATCCCGGTACAGATGGAAACATGCAGTGCATTGCATAGCGTCGGTGCCGGGGGCGGGGCTTACCGCGATGGGGCGGGGCTTACCGGCTTAAGCCCGGTACAGTTGGAAACATGCAGTGCATTGCATTGCGTCGGTGCCGGGGGCGGGGCTTACCGCGATGGGGGCGGGGCTTACCGGCTTAAGCCCGGTACAGTCGGCAACATACAGTGCATTGCGTAGCGTCGGTGCCGGGGGCGGGGCTGACCGCGATGGGGGCGGGGCTTACCGGCTTAAGCCCGGTACAGTTGGCCACATGCAATGCTTACTGCCACCTCTTCAGCAGACGCAACACTTCATTTTCTTTGGCGCTGGGGCCGCTGTTACTTCTCATGGCATAGCACCGCCACTTGTTTTTTAAACATGCGGGGGCCGGGCGGCGGGGCTTACCGCGATGGGGGCGGGGCTTACCGCGTCATGCCAGGTACAGTGTGCAACTATGGCAACATGCAATGCTTACTGTCACCTTTTCAGCAGACGCAACCCATCACTTCCTTTGGCGCTGAAGCGGCTGCTACTTCTCATGACATAGCACCGCCACTTGTTTTTTAAACATGCCCCCATTTAAATTGCACTGGAGTAGAGGCAGCACGGTGGCTCAGTGGTTAGCACAGTAGCCTTGCAGCGCTGGGGTCCTGGGTTCAACTCCCACTAAGGGCAAAAACCAAATTGCATAGCAGTGAATTACATAGCATTGGGTCGGCGCAGGGGGCGTGGCTTACCGGCTTAAGCCTGGTATGATTGGCCACGTGCATTGGCTGGGGGCGGGGCCTACCGGCTTAAGCCTGGTACAGTTGACAACATGAAATGCTTACTGCCACCTCTTCAGCAGACTCAACACTTCGTTACCTTTTGCGCTGGCGCCGCTGTTACTTCTCATGGCATAGCACCGCCATTTGTTTTATTGAACATGCCCCCCGCGATGGGGGCGTGGCTTACCGGCTTAAGCCCGGTACAGTCGGCAACTTGCAGTGCATTGCATAGCGTCGGTGCCGGGGGCGGGGCTTACCGCGATGGGGGCGGGGCTTACCGGCTGAAGCCCGGTACAGTCGGCAACTTGCAGTGCATTGCGTAGCGTCGGTGCCGGGGGCGGGGCTTATCTCGATGGGGCGGGGCTTACCGGCTTAAGCCCGGTACAGATGGAAACATACAGTGCATTGCGTAGCGTCGGTGCCGGGGGCGGGGCCGACCGCGATGGGGGCGGGGCTTACCGGCTTAAGCCCGGTACAGTTGGCCACATGCAATGCTTACTGCCACCTCTTCAGCAGACGCAACACTTCATTTCCTTTGGCGCTGGGGCCGCTGTTACTTCTCATGGCATAGCACCGCCACTTGTTTTTTAAACATGCGGGGGCCGGGCGGCGGGGCTTACCGCGATGGGGGCGGGGCTTACCGCGTCATGCCAGGTACAGTGTGTAACTATGGCAACATGCAATGCTTACTGTCACCTTTTCAGCAGACGCAACCCATCACTTCCTTTGGCGCTGAAGCGGCTGCTACTTCTCATGACATAGCACCGCCACTTGTTTTTTAAACATGTCCCCATTTAAATTGCACTGGAGTAGAGGCAGCACGGTGGCTCAGTGGTTAGCACAGTAGCCTTGCAGCGCTGGGGGCCTGGGTTCAACTCCCACTCAGGGCAAAAAACAAATTGCATTGCAGTGAATTACATAGCATTGGGTCGGCGCAGGGGGCGTGGCTTACAGGCTTAAGCCTGGTATGATTGGCCACGTGCATTGGCTGGGGGCGGGGCCTACCGGCTTAAGCCTGGTACAGTTGACAACATGAAATGCTTACTGCCACCTCTTCAGCAGACGCAACACTTCGTTACCTTTTGCGCTGGCGCCGCTGTTACTTCTCATGGCATAGCACCGCCATTTGTTTTATTGAACATGCCCCCCGCGATGGGGGCGTGGCTTACCGGCTTAAGCCCGGTACAGTCGGCAACTTGCAGTGCATTGCATAGCGTCGGTGCCGGGGGCGGGGCTTACCGCGATGGGGGCGGGGCTTACCGGCTGAAGCCCGGTACAGTCGGCAACTTGCAGTGCATTGCGTAGCGTCGGTGCCGGGGGCGGGGCTTATCTCGATGGGGCGGGGCTTACCGGCTTAATCCCGGTACAGATGGAAACATGCAGTGCATTGCATAGCGTCGGTGCCGGGGGCGGGGCTTACCGCGATGGGGCGGGGCTTACCGGCTTAAGCCCGGTACAGATAGAAACATGCAGTGCATTGCATAGCGTCGGTGCCGGGGGCGGGGCTTACCGCGATGGGGGCGGGGCTTACCGGCTTAAGCCCGGTACAGTCGGCAACATACAGTGCATTGCGTAGCGTCGGTGCCGGGGGCGGGGCTGACCGCGATGGGGGCGGGGCTTACCGGCTTAAGCCCGGTACAGTTGGCCACATGCAATGCTTACTGCCACCTCTTCAGCAGACGCAACACTTCATTTTCTTTGGCGCTGGGGCCGCTGTTACTTCTCATGGCATAGCACCGCCACTTGTTTTTTAAACATGCGGGGGCCGGGCGGCGGGGCTTACCGCGATGGGGGCGGGGCTTACCGCGTCATGCCAGGTACAGTGTGCAACTATGGCAACATGCAATGCTTACTGTCACCTTTTCAGCAGACGCAACCCATCACTTCCTTTGGCGCTGAAGCGGCTGCTACTTCTCATGACATAGCACCGCCACTTGTTTTTTAAACATGCCCCCATTTAAATTGCACTGGAGTAGAGGCAGCACGGTGGCTCAGTGGTTAGCACAGTAGCCTTGCAGCGCTGGGGTCCTGGGTTCAACTCCCACTAAGGGCAAAAACCAAATTGCATAGCAGTGAATTACATAGCATTGGGTCGGCGCAGGGGGCGTGGCTTACCGGCTTAAGCCTGGTATGATTGGCCACGTGCATTGGCTGGGGGCGGGGCCTACCGGCTTAAGCCTGGTATGATTGGCCACGTGCATTGGCTGGGGGCGGGGCCTACCGGCTTAAGCCTGGTACAGTTGACAACATGAAATGCTTACTGCCACCTCTTCAGCAGACGCAACACTTCGTTACCTTTTGCGCTGGCGCCGCTGTTACTTCTCATGGCATAGCACCGCCATTTGTTTTATTGAACATGCCCCCCGCGATGGGGGCGTGGCTTACCGGCTTAAGCCCGGTACAGTCGGCAACTTGCAGTGCATTGCATAGCGTCGGTGCCGGGGGCGGGGCTTACCGCGATGGGGGCGGGGCTTACCGGCTGAAGCCCGGTACAGTCGGCAACTTGCAGTGCATTGCGTAGCGTCGGTGCCGGGGGCGGGGCTTATCTCGATGGGGCGGGGCTTACCGGCTTAATCCCGGTACAGATGGAAACATGCAGTGCATTGCATAGCGTCGGTGCCGGGGGCGGGGCTTACCGCGATGGGGCGGGGCTTACCGGCTTAAGCCCGGTACAGATAGAAACATGCAGTGCATTGCATAGCGTCGGTGCCGGGGGCGGGGCTTACCGCGATGGGGGCGGGGCTTACCGGCTTAAGCCCGGTACAGTCGGCAACATACAGTGCATTGCGTAGCGTCGGTGCCGGGGGCGGGGCTGACCGCGATGGGGGCGGGGCTTACCGGCTTAAGCCCGGTACAGTTGGCCACATGCAATGCTTACTGCCACCTCTTCAGCAGACGCAACACTTCATTTTCTTTGGCGCTGGGGCCGCTGTTACTTCTCATGGCATAGCACCGCCACTTGTTTTTTAAACATGCGGGGGCCGGGCGGCGGGGCTTACCGCGATGGGGGCGGGGCTTACCGCGTCATGCCAGGTACAGTGTGCAACTATGGCAACATGCAATGCTTACTGTCACCTTTTCAGCAGACGCAACCCATCACTTCCTTTGGCGCTGAAGCGGCTGCTACTTCTCATGACATAGCACCGCCACTTGTTTTTTAAACATGCCCCCATTTAAATTGCACTGGAGTAGAGGCAGCACGGTGGCTCAGTGGTTAGCACAGTAGCCTTGCAGCGCTGGGGTCCTGGGTTCAACTCCCACTAAGGGCAAAAACCAAATTGCATAGCAGTGAATTACATAGCATTGGGTCGGCGCAGGGGGCGTGGCTTACCGGCTTAAGCCTGGTATGATTGGCCACGTGCATTGGCTGGGGGCGGGGCCTACCGGCTTAAGCCTGGTATGATTGGCCACGTGCATTGGCTGGGGGCGGGGCCTACCGGCTTAAGCCTGGTACAGTTGACAACATGAAATGCTTACTGCCACCTCTTCAGCAGACGCAACACTTCGTTACCTTTTGCGCTGGCGCCGCTGTTACTTCTCATGGCATAGCACCGCCATTTGTTTTATTGAACATGCCCCCCGCGATGGGGGCGTGGCTTACCGGCTTAAGCCCGGTACAGTCGGCAACTTGCAGTGCATTGCATAGCGTCGGTGCCGGGGGCGGGGCTTACCGCGATGGGGGCGGGGCTTACCGGCTGAAGCCCGGTACAGTCGGCAACTTGCAGTGCATTGCGTAGCGTCGGTGCCGGGGGCGGGGCTTATCTCGATGGGGCGGGGCTTACCGGCTTAATCCCGGTACAGATGGAAACATGCAGTGCATTGCATAGCGTCGGTGCCGGGGGCGGGGCTTACCGCGATGGGGCGGGGCTTACCGGCTTAAGCCCGGTACAGATAGAAACATGCAGTGCATTGCATAGCGTCGGTGCCGGGGGCGGGGCTTACCGCGATGGGGGCGGGGCTTACCGGCTTAAGCCCGGTACAGTCGGCAACATACAGTGCATTGCGTAGCGTCGGTGCCGGGGGCGGGGCTGACCGCGATGGGGGCGGGGCTTACCGGCTTAAGCCCGGTACAGTTGGCCACATGCAATGCTTACTGCCACCTCTTCAGCAGACGCAACACTTCATTTTCTTTGGCGCTGGGGCCGCTGTTACTTCTCATGGCATAGCACCGCCACTTGTTTTTTAAACATGCGGGGGCCGGGCGGCGGGGCTTACCGCGATGGGGGCGGGGCTTACCGCGTCATGCCAGGTACAGTGTGCAACTATGGCAACATGCAATGCTTACTGTCACCTTTTCAGCAGACGCAACCCATCACTTCCTTTGGCGCTGAAGCGGCTGCTACTTCTCATGACATAGCACCGCCACTTGTTTTTTAAACATGCCCCCATTTAAATTGCACTGGAGTAGAGGCAGCACGGTGGCTCAGTGGTTAGCACAGTAGCCTTGCAGCGCTGGGGTCCTGGGTTCAACTCCCACTAAGGGCAAAAACCAAATTGCATAGCAGTGAATTACATAGCATTGGGTCGGCGCAGGGGGCGTGGCTTACCGGCTTAAGCCTGGTATGATTGGCCACGTGCATTGGCTGGGGGCGGGGCCTACCGGCTTAAGCCTGGTACAGTTGACAACATGAAATGCTTACTGCCACCTCTTCAGCAGACTCAACACTTCGTTACCTTTTGCGCTGGCGCCGCTGTTACTTCTCATGGCATAGCACCGCCATTTGTTTTATTGAACATGCCCCCCGCGATGGGGGCGTGGCTTACCGGCTTAAGCCCGGTACAGTCGGCAACTTGCAGTGCATTGCATAGCGTCGGTGCCGGGGGCGGGGCTTACCGCGATGGGGGCAGGGCTTACCGGCTGAAGCCCGGTACAGTCGGCAACTTGCAGTGCATTGCGTAGCGTCGGTGCCGGGGGCGGGGCTTATCTCGATTGGGCGGGGCTTACCGGCTTAAGCCCGGTACAGATGGAAACATACAGTGCATTGCGTAGCGTCGGTGCCGGGGGCGGGGCCGACCGCGATGGGGGCGGGGCTTACCGGCTTAAGCCCGGTACAGTTGGCCACATGCAATGCTTACTGCCACCTCTTCAGCAGACGCAACACTTCATTTCCTTTGGCGCTGGGGCCGCTGTTACTTCTCATGGCATAGCACCGCCACTTGTTTTTTAAACATGCGGGGGCCGGGCGGCGGGGCTTACCGCGATGGGGGCGGGGCTTACCGCGTCATGCCAGGTACAGTGTGTAACTATGGCAACATGCAATGCTTACTGTCACCTTTTCAGCAGACGCAACCCATCACTTCCTTTGGCGCTGAAGCGGCTGCTACTTCTCATGACATAGCACCGCCACTTGTTTTTTAAACATGTCCCCATTTAAATTGCACTGGAGTAGAGGCAGCACGGTGGCTCAGTGGTTAGCACAGTAGCTTTGCAGCGCTGGGGGCCTGGGTTCAACTCCCACTCAGGGCAAAAAACAAATTGCATTGCAGTGAATTACATAGCATTGGGTCGGCGCAGGGGGCGTGGCTTACAGGCTTAAGCCTGGTATGATTGGCCACGTGCATTGGCTGGGGGCGGGGCCTACCGGCTTAAGCCTGGTACAGTTGACAACATGAAATGCTTACTGCCACCTCTTCAGCAGACGCAACACTTCGTTACCTTTTGCGCTGGCGCCGCTGTTACTTCTCATGGCATAGCACCGCCATTTGTTTTATTGAACATGCCCCCCGCGATGGGGGCGTGGCTTACCGGCTTAAGCCCGGTACAGTCGGCAACTTGCAGTGCATTGCATAGCGTCGGTGCCGGGGGCGGGGCTTACCGCGATGGGGGCGGGGCTTACCGGCTGAAGCCCGGTACAGTCGGCAACTTGCAGTGCATTGCGTAGCGTCGGTGCCGGGGGCGGGGCTTATCTCGATGGGGCGGGGCTTACCGGCTTAATCCCGGTACAGATGGAAACATGCAGTGCATTGCATAGCGTCGGTGCCGGGGGCGGGGCTTACCGCGATGGGGCGGGGCTTACCGGCTTAAGCCCGGTACAGATAGAAACATGCAGTGCATTGCATAGCGTCGGTGCCGGGGGCGGGGCTTACCGCGATGGGGGCGGGGCTTACCGGCTTAAGCCCGGTACAGTCGGCAACATACAGTGCATTGCGTAGCGTCGGTGCCGGGGGCGGGGCTGACCGCGATGGGGGCGGGGCTTACCGGCTTAAGCCCGGTACAGTTGGCCACATGCAATGCTTACTGCCACCTCTTCAGCAGACGCAACACTTCATTTTCTTTGGCGCTGGGGCCGCTGTTACTTCTCATGGCATAGCACCGCCACTTGTTTTTTAAGCATGCGGGGGCCGGGCGGCGGGGCTTACCGCGATGGGGGCGGGGCTTACCGCGTCATGCCAGGTACAGTGTGCAACTATGGCAACATGCAATGCTTACTGTCACCTTTTCAGCAGACGCAACCCATCACTTCCTTTGGCGCTGAAGCGGCTGCTACTTCTCATGACATAGCACCGCCACTTGTTTTTTAAACATGCCCCCATTTAAATTGCACTGGAGTAGAGGCAGCACGGTGGCTCAGTGGTTAGCACAGTAGCCTTGCAGCGCTGGGGTCCTGGGTTCAACTCCCACTAAGGGCAAAAACCAAATTGCATAGCAGTGAATTACATAGCATTGGGTCGGCGCAGGGGGCGTGGCTTACCGGCTTAAGCCTGGTATGATTGGCCACGTGCATTGGCTGGGGGCGGGGCCTACCGGCTTAAGCCTGGTACAGTTGACAACATGAAATGCTTACTGCCACCTCTTCAGCAGACTCAACACTTCGTTACCTTTTGCGCTGGCGCCGCTGTTACTTCTCATGGCATAGCACCGCCATTTGTTTTATTGAACATGCCCCCCGCGATGGGGGCGTGGCTTACCGGCTTAAGCCCGGTACAGTCGGCAACTTGCAGTGCATTGCATAGCGTCGGTGCCGGGGGCGGGGCTTACCGCGATGGGGGCGGGGCTTACCGGCTGAAGCCCGGTACAGTCGGCAACTTGCAGTGAATTGCGTAGCGTCGGTGCCGGGGGCGGGCTTATCTCGATGGGGCGGGGCTTACCGGCTTAAGCCCGGTACAGATGGAAACATACAGTGCATTGCGTAGCGTCGGTGCCGGGGGCGGGGCCCACCGCGATGGGGGCGGGGCTTACCGGCTTAAGCCCGGTACAGTTGGCCACATGCAATGCTTACTGCCACCTCTTCAGCAGACGCAACACTTCATTTCCTTTGGCGCTGGGGCCGCTGTTACTTCTCATGGCATAGCACCGCCACTTGTTTTTTAAACATGCTGGGGCCGGGCGGCGGGGCTTACCGCGATGGGGGCGGGGCTTACCGCGTCATGCCAGGTACAGTGTGTAACTATGGCAACATGCAATGCTTACTGTCACCTTTTCAGCAGACGCAACCCATCACTTCCTTTGGCGCTGAAGCGGCTGCTACTTCTCATGACATAGCACCGCCACTTGTTTTTTAAACATGTCCCCATTTAAATTGCACTGGAGTAGAGGCAGCACGGTGGCTCAGTGGTTAGCACAGTAGCCTTGCAGCGCTGGGGGCCTGGGTTCAACTCCCACTCAGGGCAAAAAACAAATTGCATTGCAGTGAATTACATAGCATTGGGTCGGCGCAGGGGGCGTGGCTTACAGGCTTAAGCCTGGTATGATTGGCCACGTGCATTGGCTGGGGGCGGGGCCTACCGGCTTAAGCCTGGTATGATTGGCCACGTGCATTGGCTGGGGGCGGGGCCTACCGGCTTAAGCCTGGTACAGTTAACAACATGAAATGCTTACTGCCACCTCTTCAGCAGACGCAACACTTCGTTACCTTTTGCGCTGGCGCCGCTGTTACTTCTCATGGCATAGCACCGCCATTTGTTTTATTGAACATGCCCCCCGCGATGGGGGCGTGGCTTACCGGCTTAAGCCCGGTACAGTCGGCAACTTGCAGTGCATTGCATAGCGTCGGTGCCGGGGGCGGGGCGTACCGCGATGGGGGCGGGGCTTACCGGCTGAAGCCCGGTACAGTCGGCAACTTGCAGTGCATTGCGTAGCGTCGGTGCCGGGGGCGGGGCTTATCTCGATGGGGCGGGGCTTACCGGCTTAATCCCGGTACAGATGGAAACATGCAGTGCATTGCATAGCGTCGGTGCCGGGGGCGGGGCTTACCGCGTTGGGGCGGGGCTTACCGGCTTAAGCCCGGTACAGATAGAAACATGCAGTGCATTGCATAGCGTCGGTGCCGGGGGCGGGGCTTACCGCGATGGGCGCGGGGCTTACCGGCTTAAGCCCGGTACAGTCGGCAACATACAGTGCATTGCGTAGCGTCGGTGCCGGGGGCGGGGCTGACCGCGATGGGGGCGGGGCTTACCGGCTTAAGCCCGGTACAGTTGGCCACATGCAATGCTTACTGCCACCTCTTCAGCAGACGCAACACTTCATTTTCTTTGGCGCTGGGGCCGCTGTTACTTCTCATGGCATAGCACCGCCACTTGTTTTTTAAACATGCGGGGGCCGGGCGGCGGGGCTTACCGCGATGGGGGCGGGGCTTACCGCGTCATGCCAGGTACAGTGTGCAACTATGGCAACATGCAATGCTTACTGTCACCTTTTCAGCAGACGCAACCCATCACTTCCTTTGGCGCTGAAGCGGCTGCTACTTCTCATGACATAGCACCGCCACTTGTTTTTTAAACATGCCCCCATTTAAATTGCACTGGAGTAGAGGCAGCACGGTGGCTCAGTGGTTAGCACAGTAGCCTTGCAGCGCTGGGGTCCTGGGTTCAACTCCCACTAAGGGCAAAAACCAAATTGCATAGCAGTGAATTACATAGCATTGGGTCGGCGCAGGGGGCGTGGCTTACCGGCTTAAGCCTGGTATGATTGGCCACGTGCATTGGCTGGGGGCGGGGCCTACCGGCTTAAGCCTGGTACAGTTGACAACATGAAATGCTTACTGCCACCTCTTCAGCAGACTCAACACTTCGTTACCTTTTGCGCTGGCGCCGCTGTTACTTCTCATGGCATAGCACCGCCATTTGTTTTATTGAACATGCCCCCCGCGATGGGGGCGTGGCTTACCGGCTTAAGCCCGGTACAGTCGGCAACTTGCAGTGCATTGCATAGCGTCGGTGCCGGGGGCGGGGCTTACCGCGATGGGGGCGGGGCTTACCGGCTGAAGCCCGGTACAGTCGGCAACTTGCAGTGCATTGCGTAGCGTCGGTGCCGGGGGCGGGGCTTATCTCGATGGGGCGGGGCTTACCGGCTTAAGCCCGGTACAGATGGAAACATACAGTGCATTGCGTAGCGTCGGTGCCGGGGGCGGGGCCGACCGCGATGGGGGCGGGGCTTACCGGCTTAAGCCCGGTACAGTTGGCCACATGCAATGCTTACTGCCACCTCTTCAGCAGACGCAACACTTCATTTCCTTTGGCGCTGGGGCCGCTGTTACTTCTCATGGCATAGCACCGCCACTTGTTTTTTAAACATGCGGGGGCCGGGCGGCGGGGCTTACCGCGATGGGGGCGGGGCTTACCGCGTCATGCCAGGTACAGTGTGTAACTATGGCAACATGCAATGCTTACTGTCACCTTTTCAGCAGACGCAACCCATCACTTCCTTTGGCGCTGAAGCGGCTGCTACTTCTCATGACATAGCACCGCCACTTGTTTTTTAAACATGTCCCCATTTAAATTGCACTGGAGTAGAGGCAGCACGGTGGCTCAGTGGTTAGCACAGTAGCCTTGCAGCGCTGGGGTCCTGGGTTCAACTCCCACTAAGGGCAAAAACCAAATTGCATAGCAGTGAATTACATAGCATTGGGTCGGCGCAGGGGGCGTGGCTTACCGGCTTAAGCCTGGTATGATTGGCCACGTGCATTGGCTGGGGGCGGGGCCTACCGGCTTAAGCCTGGTACAGTTGACAACATGAAATGCTTACTGCCACCTCTTCAGCAGACTCAACACTTCGTTACCTTTTGCGCTGGCGCCGCTGTTACTTCTCATGGCATAGCACCGCCATTTGTTTTATTGAACATGCCCCCCGCGATGGGGGCGTGGCTTACCGGCTTAAGCCCGGTACAGTCGGCAACTTGCAGTGCATTGCATAGCGTCGGTGCCGGGGGCGGGGCTTACCGCGATGGGGGCGGGGCTTACCGGCTGAAGCCCGGTACAGTCGGCAACTTGCAGTGCATTGCGTAGCGTCGGTGCCGGGGGCGGGGCTTATCTCGATGGGGCGGGGCTTACCGGCTTAAGCCCGGTACAGATGGAAACATACAGTGCATTGCGTAGCGTCGGTGCCGGGGGCGGGGCCGACCGCGATGGGGGCGGGGCTTACCGGCTTAAGCCCGGTACAGTTGGCCACATGCAATGCTTACTGCCACCTCTTCAGCAGACGCAACACTTCATTTCCTTTGGCGCTGGGGCCGCTGTTACTTCTCATGGCAAAGCACCGCCACTTGTTTTTTAAACATGCGGGGGCCGGGCGGCGGGGCTTACCGCGATGGGGGCGGGGCTTACCGCGTCATGCCAGGTACAGTGTGTAACTATGGCAACATGCAATGCTTACTGTCACCTTTTCAGCAGAGGCAACCCATCACTTCCTTTGGCGCTGAAGCGGCTGCTACTTCTCATGACATAGCACCGCCACTTGTTTTTTAAACATGTCCCCATTTAAATTGCACTGGAGTAGAGGCAGCACGGTGGCTCAGTGGTTAGCACAGTAGCCTTGCAGCGCTGGGGGCCTGGGTTCAACTCCCACTCAGGGCAAAAAACAAATTGCATTGCAGTGAATTACATAGCATTGGGTCGGCGCAGGGGGCGTGGCTTACAGGCTTAAGCCTGGTATGATTGGCCACGTGCATTGGCTGGGGGCGGGGCCTACCGGCTTAAGCCTGGTATGATTGGCCACGTGCATTGGCTGGGGGCGGGGCCTACCGGCTTAAGCCTGGTACAGTTGACAACATGAAATGCTTACTGCCACCTCTTCAGCAGACGCAACACTTCGTTACCTTTTGCGCTGGCGCCGCTGTTACTTCTCATGGCATAGCACCGCCATTTGTTTTATTGAACATGCCCCCCGCGATGGGGGCGTGGCTTACCGGCTTAAGCCCGGTACAGTCGGCAACTTGCAGTGCATTGCATAGCGTCGGTGCCGGGGGCGGGGCTTACCGCGATGGGGGCGGGGCTTACCGGCTGAAGCCCGGTACAGTCGGCAACTTGCAGTGCATTGCGTAGCGTCGGTGCCGGGGGCGGGGCTTATCTCGATGGGGCGGGGCTTACCGGCTTAATCCCGGTACAGATGGAAACATGCAGTGCATTGCATAGCGTCGGTGCCGGGGGCGGGGCTTACCGCGATGGGGCGGGGCTTACCGGCTTAAGCCCGGTACAGATAGAAACATGCAGTGCATTGCATAGCGTCGGTGCCGGGGGCGGGGCTTACCGCGATGGGGGCGGGGCTTACCGGCTTAAGCCCGGTACAGTCGGCAACATACAGTGCATTGCGTAGCGTCGGTGCCGGGGGCGGGGCTGACCGCGATGGGGGCGGGGCTTACCGGCTTAAGCCCGGTACAGTTGGCCACATGCAATGCTTACTGCCACCTCTTCAGCAGACGCAACACTTCATTTTCTTTGGCGCTGGGGCCGCTGTTACTTCTCATGGCATAGCACCGCCACTTGTTTTTTAAACATGCGGGGGCCGGGCGGCGGGGCTTACCGCGATGGGGGCGGGGCTTACCGCGTCATGCCAGGTACAGTGTGCAACTATGGCAACATGCAATGCTTACTGTCACCTTTTCAGCAGACGCAACCCATCACTTCCTTTGGCGCTGAAGCGGCTGCTACTTCTCATGACATAGCACCGCCACTTGTTTTTTAAACATGCCCCCATTTAAATTGCACTGGAGTAGAGGCAGCACGGTGGCTCAGTGGTTAGCACAGTAGCCTTGCAGCGCTGGGGTCCTGGGTTCAACTCCCACTAAGGGCAAAAACCAAATTGCATAGCAGTGAATTACATAGCATTGGGTCGGCGCAGGGGGCGTGGCTTACCGGCTTAAGCCTGGTATGATTGGCCACGTGCATTGGCTGGGGGCGGGGCCTACCGGCTTAAGCCTGGTACAGTTGACAACATGAAATGCTTACTGCCACCTCTTCAGCAGACTCAACACTTCGTTACCTTTTGCGCTGGCGCCGCTGTTACTTCTCATGGCATAGCACCGCCATTTGTTTTATTGAACATGCCCCCCGCGATGGGGGCGTGGCTTACCGGCTTAAGCCCGGTACAGTCGGCAACTTGCAGTGCATTGCATAGCGTCGGTGCCGGGGGCGGGGCTTACCGCGATGGGGGCGGGGCTTACCGGCTGAAGCCCGGTACAGTCGGCAACTTGCAGTGCATTGCGTAGCGTCGGTGCCGGGGGCGGGGCTTATCTCGATGGGGCGGGGCTTACCGGCTTAAGCCCGGTACAGATGGAAACATACAGTGCATTGCGTAGCGTCGGTGCCGGGGGCGGGGCCGACCGCGATGGGGGCGGGGCTTACCGGCTTAAGCCCGGTACAGTTGGCCACATGCAATGCTTACTGCCACCTCTTCAGCAGACGCAACACTTCATTTCCTTTGGCGCTGGGGCCGCTGTTACTTCTCATGGCATAGCACCGCCACTTGTTTTTTAAACATGCGGGGGCCGGGCGGCGGGGCTTACCGCGATGGGGGCGGGGCTTACCGCGTCATGCCAGGTACAGTGTGTAACTATGGCAACATGCAATGCTTACTGTCACCTTTTCAGCAGACGCAACCCATCACTTCCTTTGGCGCTGAAGCGGCTGCTACTTCTCATGACATAGCACCGCCACTTGTTTTTTAAACATGTCCCCATTTAAATTGCACTGGAGTAGAGGCAGCACGGTGGCTCAGTGGTTAGCACAGTAGCCTTGCAGCGCTGGGGGCCTGGGTTCAACTCCCACTCAGGGCAAAAAACAAATTGCATTGCAGTGAATTACATAGCATTGGGTCGGCGCAGGGGGCGTGGCTTCCAGGCTTAAGCCTGGTATGATTGGCCACGTGCATTGGCTGGGGGCGGGGCCTACCGGCTTAAGCCTGGTACAGTTGACAACATGAAATGCTTACTGCCACCTCTTCAGCAGACGCAACACTTCGTTACCTTTTGCGCTGGCGCCGCTGTTACTTCTCATGGCATAGCACCGCCATTTGTTTTATTGAACATGCCCCCCGCGATGGGGGCGTGGCTTACCGGCTTAAGCCCGGTACCGTCGGCAACTTGCAGTGCATTGCATAGCGTCGGTGCCGGGGGCGGGGCTTACCGCGATGGGGGCGGGGCTTACCGGCTAAAGCCCGGTACAGTCGGCAACTTGCAGTGCATTGCGTAGCGTCGGTGCCGGGGGCGGGGCTTATCTCGATGGGGCGGGGCTTACCGGCTTAATCCCGGTACAGATGGAAACATGCAGTGCATTGCATAGCGTCGGTGCCGGGGGCGGGGCTTACCGCGATGGGGCGGGGCTTACCGGCTTAAGCCCGGTACAGATAGAAACATGCAGTGCATTGCATAGCGTCGGTGCCGGGGGCGGGGCTTACCGCGATGGGGGCGGGGCTTACCGGCTTAAGCCCGGTACAGTCGGCAACATACAGTGCATTGCGTAGCGTCGGTGCCGGGGGCGGGGCTGACCGCGATGGGGGCGGGGCTTACCGGCTTAAGCCCGGTACAGTTGGCCACATGCAATGCTTACTGCCACCTCTTCAGCAGACGCAACACTTCATTTTCTTTGGCGCTGGGGCCGCTGTTACTTCTCATGGCATAGCACCGCCACTTGTTTTTTAAACATGCGGGGGCCGGGCGGCGGGGCTTACCGCGATGGGGGCGGGGCTTACCGCGTCATGCCAGGTACAGTGTGCAACTATGGCAACATGCAATGCTTACTGTCACCTTTTCAGCAGACGCAACCCATCACTTCCTTTGGCGCTGAAGCGGCTGCTACTTCTCATGACATAGCACCGCCACTTGTTTTTTAAACATGCCCCCATTTAAATTGCACTGGAGTAGAGGCAGCACGGTGGCTCAGTGGTTAGCACAGTAGCCTTGCAGCGCTGGGGTCCTGGGTTCAACTCCCACTAAGGGCAAAAACCAAATTGCATAGCAGTGAATTACATAGCATTGGGTCGGCGCAGGGGGCGTGGCTTACCGGCTTAAGCCTGGTATGATTGGCCACGTGCATTGGCTGGGGGCGGGGCCTACCGGCTTAAGCCTGGTACAGTTGACAACATGAAATGCTTACTGCCACCTCTTCAGCAGACTCAACACTTCGTTACCTTTTGCGCTGGCGCCGCTGTTACTTCTCATGGCATAGCACCGCCATTTGTTTTATTGAACATGCCCCCCGCGATGGGGGCGTGGCTTACCGGCTTAAGCCCGGTACAGTCGGCAACTTGCAGTGCATTGCATAGCGTCGGTGCCGGGGGCGGGGCTTACCGCGATGGGGGCGGGGCTTACCGGCTGAAGCCCGGTACAGTCGGCAACTTGCAGTGCATTGCGTAGCGTCGGTGCCGGGGGCGGGCTTATCTCGATGGGGCGGGGCTTACCGGCTTAAGCCCGGTACAGATGGAAACATACAGTGCATTGCGTAGCGTCGGTGCCGGGGGCGGGGCCGACCGCGATGGGGGCGGGGCTTACCGGCTTAAGCCCGGTACAGTTGGCCACATGCAATGCTTACTGCCACCTCTTCAGCAGACGCAACACTTCATTTCCTTTGGCGCTGGGGCCGCTGTTACTTCTCATGGCATAGCACCGCCACTTGTTTTTTAAACATGCGGGGGCCGGGCGGCGGGGCTTACCGCGATGGGGGCGGGGCTTACCGCGTCATGCCAGGTACAGTGTGTAACTATGGCAACATGCAATGCTTACTGTCACCTTTTCAGCAGACGCAACCCATCACTTCCTTTGGCGCTGAAGCGGCTGCTACTTCTCATGACATAGCACCGCCACTTGTTTTTTAAACATGTCCCCATTTAAATTGCACTGGAGTAGAGGCAGCACGGTGGCTCAGTGGTTAGCACAGTAGCCTTGCAGCGCTGGGGGCCTGGGTTCAACTCCCACTCAGGGCAAAAAACAAATTGCATTGCAGTGAATTACATAGCATTGGGTCGGCGCAGGGGGCGTGGCTTACAGGCTTAAGCCTGGTATGATTGGCCACGTGCATTGGCTGGGGGCGGGGCCTACCGGCTTAAGCCTGGTATGATTGGCCACGTGCATTGGCTGGGGGCGGGGCCTACCGGCTTAAGCCTGGTACAGTTAACAACATGAAATGCTTACTGCCACCTCTTCAGCAGACGCAACACTTCGTTACCTTTTGCGCTGGCGCCGCTGTTACTTCTCATGGCATAGCACCGCCATTTGTTTTATTGAACATGCCCCCCGCGATGGGGGCGTGGCTTACCGGCTTAAGCCCGGTACAGTCGGCAACTTGCAGTGCATTGCATAGCGTCGGTGCCGGGGGCGGGGCTTACCGCGATGGGGGCGGGGCTTACCGGCTGAAGCCCGGTACAGTCGGCAACTTGCAGTGCATTGCGTAGCGTCGGTGCCGGGGGCGGGGCTTATCTCGATGGGGCGGGGCTTACCGGCTTAATCCCGGTACAGATGGAAACATGCAGTGCATTGCATAGCGTCGGTGCCGGGGGCGGGGCTTACCGCGATGGGGCGGGGCTTACCGGCTTAAGCCCGGTACAGATAGAAACATGCAGTGCATTGCATAGCGTCGGTGCCGGGGGCGGGGCTTACCGCGATGGGGGCGGGGCTTACCGGCTTAAGCCCGGTACAGTCGGCAACATACAGTGCATTGCGTAGCGTCGGTGCCGGGGGCGGGGCTGACCGCGATGGGGGCGGGGCTTACCGGCTTAAGCCCGGTACAGTTGGCCACATGCAATGCTTACTGCCACCTCTTCAGCAGACGCAACACTTCATTTTCTTTGGCGCTGGGGCCGCTGTTACTTCTCATGGCATAGCACCGCCACTTGTTTTTTAAACATGCGGGGGCCGGGCGGCGGGGCTTACCGCGATGGGGGCGGGGCTTACCGCGTCATGCCAGGTACAGTGTGCAACTATGGCAACATGCAATGCTTACTGTCACCTTTTCAGCAGACGCAACCCATCACTTCCTTTGGCGCTGAAGCGGCTGCTACTTCTCATGACATAGCACCGCCACTTGTTTTTTAAACATGCCCCCATTTAAATTGCACTGGAGTAGAGGCAGCACGGTGGCTCAGTGGTTAGCACAGTAGCCTTGCAGCGCTGGGGTCCTGGGTTCAACTCCCACTAAGGGCAAAAACCAAATTGCATAGCAGTGAATTACATAGCATTGGGTCGGCGCAGGGGGCGTGGCTTACCGGCTTAAGCCTGGTATGATTGGCCACGTGCATTGGCTGGGGGCGGGGCCTACCGGCTTAAGCCTGGTACAGTTGACAACATGAAATGCTTACTGCCACCTCTTCAGCAGACTCAACACTTCGTTACCTTTTGCGCTGGCGCCGCTGTTACTTCTCATGGCATAGCACCGCCATTTGTTTTATTGAACATGCCCCCCGCGATGGGGGCGTGGCTTACCGGCTTAAGCCCGGTACAGTCGGCAACTTGCAGTGCATTGCATAGCGTCGGTGCCGGGGGCGGGGCTTACCGCGATGGGGGCGGGGCTTACCGGCTGAAGCCCGGTACAGTCGGCAACTTGCAGTGCATTGCGTAGCGTCGGTGCCGGGGGCGGGGCTTATCTCGATGGGGCGGGGCTTACCGGCTTAAGCCCGGTACAGATGGAAACATACAGTGCATTGCGTAGCGTCGGTGCCGGGGGCGGGGCCGACCGCGATGGGGGCGGGGCTTACCGGCTTAAGCCCGGTACAGTTGGCCACATGCAATGCTTACTGCCACCTCTTCAGCAGACGCAACACTTCATTTCCTTTGGCGCTGGGGCCGCTGTTACTTCTCATGGCATAGCACCGCCACTTGTTTTTTAAACATGCGGGGGCCGGGCGGCGGGGCTTACCGCGATGGGGGCGGGGCTTACCGCGTCATGCCAGGTACAGTGTGTAACTATGGCAACATGCAATGCTTACTGTCACCTTTTCAGCAGACGCAACCCATCACTTCCTTTGGCGCTGAAGCGGCTGCTACTTCTCATGACATAGCACCGCCACTTGTTTTTTAAACATGTCCCCATTTAAATTGCACTGGAGTAGAGGCAGCACGGTGGCTCAGTGGTTAGCACAGTAGCCTTGCAGCGCTGGGGGCCTGGGTTCAACTCCCACTCAGGGCAAAAAACAAATTGCATTGCAGTGAATTACATAGCATTGGGTCGGCGCAGGGGGCGTGGCTTACAGGCTTAAGCCTGGTATGATTGGCCACGTGCATTGGCTGGGGGCGGGGCCTACCGGCTTAAGCCTGGTATGATTGGCCACGTGCATTGGCTGGGGGCGGGGCCTACCGGCTTAAGCCTGGTACAGTTGACAACATGAAATGCTTACTGCCACCTCTTCAGCAGACGCAACACTTCGTTACCTTTTGCGCTGGCGCCGCTGTTACTTCTCATGGCATAGCACCGCCATTTGTTTTATTGAACATGCCCCCCGCGATGGGGGCGTGGCTTACCGGCTTAAGCCCGGTACAGTCGGCAACTTGCAGTGCATTGCATAGCGTCGGTGCCGGGGGCGGGGCTTACCGCGATGGGGGCGGGGCTTACCGGCTGAAGCCCGGTACAGTCGGCAACTTGCAGTGCATTGCGTAGCGTCGGTGCCGGGGGCGGGGCTTATCTCGATGGGGCGGGGCTTACCGGCTTAATCCCGGTACAGATGGAAACATGCAGTGCATTGCATAGCGTCGGTGCCGGGGGCGGGGCTTACCGCGATGGGGCGGGGCTTACCGGCTTAAGCCCGGTACAGATAGAAACATGCAGTGCATTGCATAGCGTCGGTGCCGGGGGCGGGGCTTACCGCGATGGGGGCGGGGCTTACCGGCTTAAGCCCGGTACAGTCGGCAACATACAGTGCATTGCGTAGCGTCGGTGCCGGGGGCGGGGCTGACCGCGATGGGGGCGGGGCTTACCGGCTTAAGCCCGGTACAGTTGGCCACATGCAATGCTTACTGCCACCTCTTCAGCAGACGCAACACTTCATTTTCTTTGGCGCTGGGGCCGCTGTTACTTCTCATGGCATAGCACCGCCACTTGTTTTTTAAACATGCGGGGGCCGGGCGGCGGGGCTTACCGCGATGGGGGCGGGGCTTACCGCGTCATGCCAGGTACAGTGTGCAACTATGGCAACATGCAATGCTTACTGTCACCTTTTCAGCAGACGCAACCCATCACTTCCTTTGGCGCTGAAGCGGCTGCTACTTCTCATGACATAGCACCGCCACTTGTTTTTTAAACATGCCCCCATTTAAATTGCACTGGAGTAGAGGCAGCACGGTGGCTCAGTGGTTAGCACAGTAGCCTTGCAGCGCTGGGGTCCTGGGTTCAACTCCCACTAAGGGCAAAAAACAAATTGCATAGCAGTGAATTACATAGCATTGGGTCGGCGCAGGGGGCGTGGCTTACCGGCTTAAGCCTGGTATGATTGGCCACGTGCATTGGCTGGGTGCGGGGCCTACCGGCTTAAGCCTGGTACAGTTGACAACATGAAATGCTTACTGCCACCTCTTCAGCAGACTCAACACTTCGTTACCTTTTGCGCTGGCGCCGCTGTTACTTCTCATGGCATAGCACCGCCATTTGTTTTATTGAACATGCCCCCCGCGATGGGGGCGTGGCTTACCGGCTTAAGCCCGGTACAGTCGGCAACTTGCAGTGCATTGCATAGCGTCGGTGCCGGGGGCGGGGCTTACCGCGATGGGGGCGGGGCTTACCGGCTGAAGCCCGGTACAGTCGGCAACTTGCAGTGCATTGCGTAGCGTCGGTGCCGGGGGCGGGGCTTATCTCGATGGGGCGGGGCTTACCGGCTTAAGCCCGGTACAGATGGAAACATACAGTGCATTGCGTAGCGTCGGTGCCGGGGGCGGGGCCGACCGCGATGGGGGCGGGGCTTACCGGCTTAAGCCCGGTACAGTTGGCCACATGCAATGCTTACTGCCACCTCTTCAGCAGACGCAACACTTCATTTCCTTTGGCGCTGGGGCCGCTGTTACTTCTCATGGCATAGCACCGCCACTTGTTTTTTAAACATGCGGGGGCCGGGCGGCGGGGCTTACCGCGATGGGGGCGGGGCTTACCGCGTCATGCCAGGTACAGTGTGTAACTATGGCAACATGCAATGCTTACTGTCACCTTTTCAGCAGACGCAACCCATCACTTCCTTTGGCGCTGAAGCGGCTGCTACTTCTCATGACATAGCACCGCCACTTGTTTTTTAAACATGTCCCCATTTAAATTGCACTGGAGTAGAGGCAGCACGGTGGCTCAGTGGTTAGCACAGTAGCCTTGCAGCGCTGGGGGCCTGGGTTCAACTCCCACTCAGGGCAAAAAACAAATTGCATTGCAGTGAATTACATAGCATTGGGTCGGCGCAGGGGGCGTGGCTTACAGGCTTAAGCCTGGTATGATTGGCCACGTGCATTGGCTGGGGGCGGGGCCTACCGGCTTAAGCCTGGTATGATTGGCCACGTGCATTGGCTGGGGGCGGGGCCTACCGGCTTAAGCCTGGTACAGTTGACAACATGAAATGCTTACTGCCACCTCTTCAGCAGACGCAACACTTCGTTACCTTTTGCGCTGGCGCCGCTGTTACTTCTCATGGCATAGCACCGCCATTTGTTTTATTGAACATGCCCCCCGCGATGGGGGCGTGGCTTACCGGCTTAAGCCCGGTACAGTCGGCAACTTGCAGTGCATTGCATAGCGTCGGTGCCGGGGGCGGGGCTTACCGCGATGGGGGCGGGGCTTACCGGCTGAAGCCCGGTACAGTCGGCAATTTGCAGTGCATTGCGTAGCGTCGGTGCCGGGGGCGGGGCTTATCTCGATGGGGCGGGGCTTACCGGCTTAATCCCGGTACAGATGGAAACATGCAGTGCATTGCATAGCGTCGGTGCCGGGGGCGGGGCTTACCGCGATGGGGCGGGGCTTACCGGCTTAAGCCCGGTACAGATAGAAACATGCAGTGCATTGCATAGCGTCGGTGCCGGGGGCGGGGCTTACCGCGATGGGGGCGGGGCTTACCGGCTTAAGCCCGGTACAGTCGGCAACGTACAGTGCATTGCGTAGCGTCGGTGCCGGGGGCGGGGCTGACCGCGATGGGGGCGGGGCTTACCGGCTTAAGCCCGGTACAGTTGGCCACATGCAATGCTTACTGCCACCTCTTCAGCAGACGCAACACTTCATTTTCTTTGGCGCTGGGGCCGCTGTTACTTCTCATGGCATAGCACCGCCACTTGTTTTTTAAACATGCGGGGGCCGGGCGGCGGGGCTTACCGCGATGGGGGCGGGGCTTACCGCGTCATGCCAGGTACAGTGTGCAACTATGGCAACATGCAATGCTTACTGTCACCTTTTCAGCAGACGCAACCCATCACTTCCTTTGGCGCTGAAGCGGCTGCTACTTCTCCTGACATAGCACCGCCACTTGTTTTTTAAACATGCGCCCATTTAAATTGCACTGGAGTAGAGGCAGCACGGTGGCTCAGTGGTTAGCACAGTAGCCTTGCAGCGCTGGGGTCCTGGGTTCAACTCCCACTAAGGGCAAAAACCAAATTGCATAGCAGTGAATTACATAGCATTGGGTCGGTGCAGGGGGCGTGGCTTACCGGCTTAAGCCTGGTATGATTGGCCACGTGCATTGGCTGGGGGCGGGGCCTACCGGCTTAAGCCTGGTACAGTTGACAACATGAAATGCTTACTGTCACCTCTTCAGCAGACGCAACACTTCGTTACCTTTTGCTCTGGCGCCGCTGTTACTTCTCATGGCATAGCACCGCCATTTGTTTTATTGAACATGCCCCCGCGATGGGGGCGTGGCTTACCGGCTTAAGCCCGGTACAGTCGGCAACTTGCATTGCATTGCATAGCGTCGGTGCCGGGGGCGGGGCTTACCGCGATGGGGGCGGGGCTTACCGGCTTAAGCCCGGTACAGTCGGCAACATACAGTGCATTGCGTAGCGTCGGTGCCGGGGGCGGGGCCGACCGCGATGGGGGCGGGGCTTACCGGCTTAAGCCCGGTACAGTTGGCCACATGCAATGCTTACTGCCACCTCTTCAGCAGACGCAACACTTCATTTCCTTTGGCGCTGGGGCCGCTGTTACTTCTCATGGCATAGCACCGCCACTTGTTTTTTAAACATGCGGGGGCCGGGCGGCGGGGCTTACCGCGATGGGGGCGGGGCTTACCGCGTCATGCCAGGTACAGTGTGCAACTATGGCAACATGCAATGCTTACTGTCACCTTTTCAGCAGACGCAACCCATCACTTCCTTTGGCGCTGAAGCGGCTGCTACTTCTCATGACATAGCACCGCCACTTGTTTTTTAAACATGCCCCCATTTAAATTGCACTGGAGTAGAGGCAGCACGGTGGCTCAGTGGTTAGCACAGTAGCCTTGCAGCGCTGGGGGCCTGGGTTCAACTCCCACTAAGGGCAAAAAACAAATTGCATTGCAGTGAATTACATAGCATTGGGTCGGCGCAGGGGGCGTGGCTTACCGGCTTAAGCCTGGTATGATTGGCCACGTGCATTGGCTGGGGGCGGGGCCTACCGGCTTAAGCCTGGTATGATTGGCCACGTGCATTGGCTGGGGGCGGGGCCTACCGGATTAAGCCTGGTACAGTTGACAACATGAAATGCTTACTGCCACCTCTTCAGCAGACGCAACACTTCGTTACCTTTTGCGCTGGCGCCGCTGTTACTTCTCATGGCATAGCACCGCCATTTGTTTTATTGAACATGCCCCCGCGATGGGGGCGTGGCTTACCGGCTTAAGCCCGGTACAGTCGGCAACTTGCAGTGCATTGCATAGCGTCGGTGCCGGGGGCGGGGCTTACCGCGATGGGGGCGGGGCTTACTGGCTGAAGCCCGGTACAGTCGGCAACTTGCAGTGCATTGCGTAGCGTCGGTGCCGGGGGCGGGGCTTATCTCGATGGGGCGGGGCTTACCGGCTTAAGCCCGGTACAGATGGAAACATGCAGTGCATTGCAAAGCGTCGGTGCCGGGGGCGGGGCTTACCGCGATGGGCGGGGCTTACCGGCTTAAGCCCGGTACAGATAGAAACATGCAGTGCATTGCATAGCGTCGGTGCCGGGGGCGGGGCTTACCGCGATGAGGGCTGGGCTTACCGGCTTAAGCCCGGTACAGTCGGCAACATACAGTGCATTGCGTAGCGTCGGTGCCGGGGGCGGGGCCGACCGCGATGGGGGCGGGGCTTACCGGCTTAAGCCCGGTACAGTTGGCCACATGCAATGCTTACTGCCACCTCTTCAGCAGACGCAACACTTCATTTCCTTTGGCGCTGGGGCCGCTGTTACTTCTCATGGCATAGCACCGCCACTTGTTTTTTAAACATGCGGGGGCCGGGCGGCGGGGCTTACCGCGATGGGGGCGGGGCTTACCGCGTCATGCCAGGTACAGTGTGCAACTATGGCAACATGCAATGCTTACTGTCACCTTTTCAGCAGACGCAACCCATCACTTCCTTTGGCGCTGAAGCGGCTGCTACTTCTCATGACATAGCACCGCCACTTGTTTTTTAAACATGCCCCCATTTAAATTGCATTGGAGTAGAGGCAGCACGGTGGCTCAGTGGTTAGCACAGTAGCCTTGCAGCGCTGGGGTCCTGGGTTCAACTCCCACTAAGGGCAAAAAACAAATTGCATTGCAGTGAATTACATAGCATTGGGTCGGCGCAGGGGGCGTGGCTTACCGGCTTAAGCCTGGTATGATTGGCCACGTGCATTGGCTGGGGGCGGGGCCTACCGGCTTAAGCCTGGTATGATTGGCCACGTGCATTGGCTGGGGGCGGGGCCTACCGGCTTAAGCCTGGTACAGTTGACAACATGAAATGCTTACTGCCACCTCTTCAGCAGACGCAACACTTCGTTACCATTTTGCGCTGGCGTCGCTGTTACTTCTCATGGCATAGCACCGCCATTTGTTTTATTGAACATGCCCCCCGCGATGGGGGCGTGGCTTACCGGCTTAAGCCCGGTACAGTCGGCAACTTGCAGTGCATTGCATAGCGTCGGTGCCGGGGGCGGGGCTTACCGGCTGAAGCCCGGTACAGTCGGCAACTTGCAGTGCATTGCGTAGCGTCGGTGCCGGGGGCGGGGCTTACCGCGATGGGGCGGTGCTTACCGGCTTAAGCCCGGTACAGATGGAAACATGCAGTGCATTGCATAGCGTCGGTGCCGGGGGCGGGGCTTACCGCGATGGGGCGGGGCTTACCGGCTTAAGCCCGGTACAGTTGGCCACATGCAATGCTTACTGCCACCTCTTCAGCAGACGCAACACTTCATTTCCTTTGGCGCTGGGGCCGCTGTTACTTCTCATGGCATAGCACCGCCACTTGTTTTTTAAACATGCCGGGGCCGGGCGGCGGGGCTTACCGCGATGGGGGCGGGGCTTACCGCGTCATGCCAGGTACAGTGTGCAACTATGGCAACATGCAATGCTTACTGTCAACTTTTCAGCAGACGCAACCCATCACTTCCTTTGGCGCTGAAGCGGCTGCTACTTCTCATGACATAGCACCGCCACTTGTTTTTTAAACATGCCCCCATTTAAATTGCACTGGAGTAGAGGCAGCACGGTGGCTCAGTGGTTAGCACAGTAGCCTTGCAGCGCTGGGGTCCTGGGTTCAACTCCCACTAAGGGCAAAAAACAAATTGCATTGCAGTGAATTACATAGCATTGGGTCGGCGCAAGGGGCGTGGCTTACCGGCTTAAGCCTGGTATGATTGGCCACGTGCATTGGCTGGGGGCGGGGCCTACCGGCTTAAGCCTGGTATGATTGGCCACGTGCATTGGCTGGGGGCGGGGCCTACCGGCTTAAGCCTGGTACAGTTGACAACATGAAATGCTTACTGCCACCTCTTCAGCAGACGCAACACTTCGTTACCTTTTGCGCTGGCGCCGCTGTTACTT
The DNA here is from genome assembly GCF_027789765.1 of Dendropsophus ebraccatus. Classification (NCBI taxonomy): domain Eukaryota; kingdom Metazoa; phylum Chordata; class Amphibia; order Anura; family Hylidae; genus Dendropsophus; species Dendropsophus ebraccatus. The sequence continues at coordinate 108,438 of NW_027210028.1, forward strand.
CTCATGGCATAGTACCGCCATTTGTTTTATTGAACATGCCCCCGCGATGGGGGCGTGGTTTACCGGCTTAAGCCCGGTACAGTCGGCAACTTGCAGTGCATTGCATAGCGTCGGTGCCGGGGGCGGGGCTTACCGCGATGGGGGCGGGGCTTACCGGCTGAAGCCCGGTACAGTCGGCAACTTGCAGTGCATTGCGTAGCGTCGGTGCGGGGGGCGGGGCTTACCGCGATGGGGCGGTGCTTACCGGCTTAAGCCCGGTACAGATGGAAACATGCAGTGCATTGCATAGCGTCGTGCCGGGGGCGGGGCTTACCGCGATGGGGCGGGGCTTACCGGCTTAAGCCCGGTACAGATAGAAACATGCAGTGCATTGCATAGCGTCGGTGCCGGGGGCGGGGCTTACCGCGATGAGGGCTGGGCTTACCGGCTTAAGCCCGGTACAGTCGGCAACATACAGTGCATTGCGTAGCGTCGGTGCCGGGGGCGGGGCCGACCGCGATGGGGGCGGGGCTTACCGGCTTAAGCCCGGTACAGTTGGCCACATGCAATGCTTACTGCCACCTCTTCAGCAGACGCAACACTTCATTTCCTTTGGCGCTGGGGCCGCTGTTACTTCTCATGGCATAGCACCGCCACTTGTTTTTTAAACATGCGGGGGCCGGGCGGCGGGGCTTACCGCGATGGGGGCGGGGCTTACCGCGTCATGCCAGGTACAGTGTGCAACTATGGCAACATGCAATGCTTACTGTCACCTTTTCAGCAGACGCAACCCATCACTTCCTTTGGCGCTGAAGCGGCTGCTACTTCTCATGACATAGCACCGCCACTTGTTTTTTAAACATGCCCCCATTTAAATTGCACTGGAGTAGAGGCAGCACGGTGGCTCAGTGGTTAGCACAGTAGCCTTGCAGCGCTGGGGTCCTGGGTTCAACTCCCACTAAGGGCAAAAAACAAATTGCATTGCAGTGAATTACATAGCATTGGGTCGGCGCAAGGGGGCGTGGCTTACCGGCTTAAGCCTGGTATGATTGGCCACGTGCATTGGCTGGGGGCGGGGCCTACCGGCTTAAGCCTGGTACAGTTGACAACATGAAATGCTTACTGCCACCTCTTCAGCAGACGCAACACTTCGTTACCTTTTGCGCTGGCGCCGCTGTTACTTCTCATGGCATAGTACCGCCATTTGTTTTATTGAACATGCCCCCGCGATGGGGGCGTGGTTTACCGGCTTAAGCCCGGTACAGTCGGCAACTTGCAGTGCATTGCATAGCGTCGGTGCCGGGGGCGGGGCTTACCGCGATGGGGGCGGGGCTTACCGGCTGAAGCCCGGTACAGTCGGCAACTTGCAGTGCATTGCGTAGCGTCGGTGCCGGGGGCGGGGCTTACCGCGATGGGGCGGTGCTTACCGGCTTAAGCCCGGTACAGATGGAAACATGCAGTGCATTGCATAGCGTCGGTGCCGGGGGCGGGGCTTACCGCGATGGGGCGGGGCTTACCGGCTTAAGCCCGGTACAGATACAAACATGCAGTGCATTGCATAGCGTCGGTGCCGGGGGCGGGGCTTACCGCGATGGGGGCGGGGCTTACTGGCTGAAGCCCGGTACAGTCGGCAACTTGCAGTGCATTGCGTAGCGTCGGTGCCGGGGGCGGGGCTTATCTCGATGGGGCGGGGCTTACCGGCTTAAGCCCGGTACAGTCGGCAACTTGCAGTGCATTGCGTAGCGTCGGTGCCGGGGGCGGGGCTTATCTCGATGGGGCGGGGCTTACCGGCTTAAGCCCGGTGCAGATGGAAACATGCAGTGCATTGCATAGCGTCGGTGCCGGGGGCGGGGCTTACCGCGATGGGGCGGGGCTTACCGGCTTAAGCCCGGTACAGATAGAAACATGCAGTGCATTGCATAGCGTCGGTGCCGGGGGCGGGGCTTACCGCGATGGGGGCTGGGCTTACCGGCTTAAGCCCGGTACAGTCGGCAACATACAGTGCATTGCGTAGCGTCGGTGCCGGGGGCGGGGCCGACCGCGATGGGGGCGGGGCTTACCGGCTTAAGCCCGGTACAGTTGGCCACATGCAATGCTTACTGCCACCTCTTCAGCAGACGCAACACTTCATTTCCTTTGGCGCTGGGGCCGCTGTTACTTCTCATGGCATAGCACCGCCACTTGTTTTTTAAACATGCCGGGGCCGGGCGGCGGGGCTTACCGCGATGGGGGCGGGGCTTACCGCGTCATGCCAGGTACAGTGTGCAACTATGGCAACATGCAATGCTTACTGTCAACTTTTCAGCAGACGCAACCCATCACTTCCTTTGGCGCTGAAGCGGCTGCTACTTCTCATGACATAGCACCGCCACTTGTTTTTTAAACATGCCCCCATTTAAATTGCACTGGAGTAGAGGCAGCACGGTGGCTCAGTGGTTAGCACAGTAGCCTTGCAGCGCTGGGGTCCTGGGTTCAACTCCCACTAAGGGCAAAAAACAAATTGCATTGCAGTGAATTACATAGCATTGGGTCGGTGCAGGGGGCGTGGCTTACCGGCTTAAGCCTGGTATGATTGGCCACGTGCATTGGCTGGGGGCGGGGCCTACCGGCTTAAGCCTGGTATGATTGGCCATGTGCATTGGCTGGGGGCGGGGCCTACCGGCTTAAGCCTGGTACAGTTGACAACATGAAATGCTTACTGCCACCTCTTCAGCAGACGCAACACTTCGTTACCTTTTGCGCTGGCGCCGCTGTTACTTCTCATGGCATAGTACCGCCATTTGTTTTATTGAACATTCCCCCCGAGATGGGGGCGTGGTTTACCGGCTTAAGCCCGGTACAGTCGGCAACTTGCAGTGCATTGCATAGCGTCGGTGCCGGGGGCGGGGCTTACCGCGATGGGGGCGGGGCTTACCGGCTGAAGCCCGGTACAGTCGGCAACTTGCAGTGCATTGCGTAGCGTCGGTGCCGGGGGCGGGGCTTACCGCGATGGGGCGGTGCTTACCGGCTTAAGCCCGGTACAGATGGAAACATGCAGTGCATTGCATAGCGTCGGTGCCGGGGGCGGGGCTTACCGCGATGGGGCGGGGCTTACCGGCTTAAGCCCGGAACAGATAGAAACATGCAGTGCATTGCATAGCGTCGGTGCCGGGGGCGGGGCTTACCGCGATGGGGGCGGGGCTTACCGGCTGAAGCCCGGTACAGTCGGCAACTTGCAGTGCATTGCGTAGCGTCGGTGCCGGGGGCGGGGCTTATCTCGATGGGGCGGGGCTTACCGGCTTAAGCCCGGTACAGATGGAAACATGCAGTGCATTGCATAGCGTCGGTGCCGGGGGCGGGGCTTACCGCGATGGGGCGGGGCTTACCGGCTTAAGCCCGGTACAGATAGAAACATGCATTGCATAGCGTCGGTGCCGGGGGCGGGGCTTACCGCGATGGGGGCGGGGCTTACCGGCTTAAGCCCGGTACAGTCGGCAACATACAGTGCATTGCGTAGCGTCGGTGCCGGGGCCGACCGCGATGGGGGCGGGGCTTACCGGCTTAAGCCCGGTACAGTTGGCCACATGCAATGCTTACTGCCACCCCTTCAGCAGACGCAACACTTCATTTCCTTTGGCGCTGGGGCCGCTGTTACTTCTCATGGCATAGCACCGCCACTTGTTTTTTAAACATGCCGGGGCCGGGCGGCGGGGCTTACCGCGATGGGGGCGGGGCTTACCGCGTCATGCCAGGTACAGTGTGCAACTATGGCAACATGCAATGCTTACTGTCACCTTTTCAGCAGACGCAACCCATCACTTCCTTTGGCGCTGAAGCGGCTGCTACTTCTCATGACATAGCACCGCCACTTGTTTTTTAAACATGCCCCCATTTAAATTGCGCTGGAGTAGAGGCAGCACGGTGGCTCAGTGGTTAGCACAGTAGCCTTGCAGCGCTGGGGTCCTGGGTTCAACTCCCACTAAGGGCAAAAAACAAATTGCATTGCAGTGAATTACATAGCATTGGGTCGGCGCAAGGGGGCGTGGCTTACCGGCTTAAGCCTGGTATGATTGGCCACGTGCATTGGCTGGGGGCGGGGCCTACCGGCTTAAGCCTGGTATGATTGGCCACGTGCATTGGCTGGGGGCGGGGCCTACCGGCTTAAGCCTGGTACAGTTGACAACATGAAATGCTTACTGCCACCTCTTCAGCAGACGCAACACATCGTTACCTTTTGCGCTGGCGCCGCTGTTACTTCTCATGGCATAGCACCGCCATTTGTTTTATTGAACATGCCCCCGCGATGGGGGCGTGGCTTACCGGCTTAAGCCCGGTACAGTCGGCAACTTGCAGTGCATTGCATAGCGTCGGTGCCGGGGGCGGGGCTTACCGCGATGGGGGCGGGGCTTACCGGCTGAAGCCCGGTACAGTCGGCAACTTGCAGTGCATTGCGTAGCGTCGGTGCCGGGGGCGGGGCTTACCGCGATGGGGCGGGGCTTACCGGCTTAAGCCCGGTACAGATGGAAACATGCAGTGCATTGCATAGCGTCGGTGCCGGGGGCGGGGCTTACCGCGATGGGGCGGGGCTTACCGGCTTAAGCCCGGTACAGAGGGAAACATGCAGTGCATTGCATAGCGTCGGTGCCGGGGGCGGGGCTTACCGCGATGGGGGCGGGGCTTACCGGCTTAAGCCCGGTACAGTCGGCAACATACAGTGCATTGCGTAGCGTCGGTGCCGGGGGCGGGGCCGACCGCGATGGGGGCGGGGCTTACCGGCTTAAGCCCGGTACAGTTGGCCACATGCAATGCTTACTGCCACCTCTTCAGCAGACGCAACACTTCATTTCCTTTGGCGCTGGGGCCGCTGTTACTTCTCATGGCATAGCACCGCCACTTGTTTTTTAAACATGCGGGGGCCGGGCGGCGGGGCTTACCGCGATGGGGGCGGGGCTTACCGCGTCATGCCAGGTACAGTGTGCAACTATGGCAACATGCAATGCTTACTGTCACCTTTTCAGCAGACGCAACCCATCACTTCCTTTGGCGCTGAAGCGGCTGCTACTTCTCATGACATAGCACCGCCACTTGTTTTTTAAACATGCCCCCATTTAAATTGCACTGGAGTAGAGGCAGCACGGTGGCTCAGTGGTTAGCACAGTAGCCTTGCAGCGCTGGGGTCCTGGGTTCAACTCCCACTAAGGGCAAAAACCAAATTGCATAGCAGTGAATTACATAGCATTGGGTCGGCGCAGGGGGCGTGGCTTACCGGCTTAAGCCTGGTATGATTGGCCACGTGCATTGGCTGGGGGCGGGGCCTACCGTCTTAAGCCTGGTACAGTTGACAACATGAAATGCTTACTGCCACCTCTTCAGCAGACGCAACACTTCGTTACCTTTTGCGCTGGCGCCGCTGTTACTTCTCATGGCATAGTACCGCCATTTGTTTTATTGAACATGCCCCCGCGATGGGGGCGTGGTTTACCGGCTTAAGCCCGGTACAGTCGGCAACTTGCAGTGCATTGCATAGCGTCGGTGCCGGGGGCGGGGCTTACCGCGATGGGGGCGGGGCTTACCGGCTGAAGCCCGGTACAGTCGGCAACTTGCAGTGCATTGCGTAGCGTCGGTGCCGGGGGCGGGGCTTACCGCGATGGGGCGGTGCTTACCGGCTTAAGCCCGGTACAGATGTAAACATGCAGTGCATTGCATAGCGTCGGTGCCGGGGGCGGGGCTTACCGCGATGGGGCGGGGCTTACCGGCTTAAGCCCGGAACAGATAGAAACATGCAGTGCATTGCATAGCGTCGGTGCCGGGGGCGGGGCTTACCGCGATGGGGGCGGGGCTTACCGGCTGAAGCCCGGTACAGTCGGCAACTTGCAGTGCATTGCGTAGCGTCGGTGCCGGGGGCGGGGCTTATCTCGATGGGGCGGGGCTTACCGGCTTAAGCCCGGTACAGATGGAAACATGCAGTGCATTGCATAGCGTCGGTGCCGGGGGCGGGGCTTACCGCGATGGGGCGGGGCTTACCGGCTTAAGCCCGGAACAGATGGAAACATGCAGTGCATTGCATAGCGTCGGTGCCGGGGGCGGGGCTTACCGCGATGGGGGCGGGGCTTACCGGCTGAAGCCCGGTACAGTCGGCAACATACAGTGCATTGCGTAGCGTCGGTGCCGGGGCCGACCGCGATGGGAGCGGGGCTTACCGGCTTAAGCCCGGTACAGTTGGCCACATGCAATGCTTACTGCCACCTCTTCAGCAGACGCAACACTTCATTTCCTTTGGCGCTGGGGCCGCTGTTACTTCTCATGGCATAGCACCGCCACTTGTTTTTTAAACATGCCGGGGCCGGGCGGCGGGGCTTACCGCGATGGGGGCGGGGCTTACCGCGTCATGCCAGGTACAGTGTGCAACTATGGCAACATGCAATGCTTACTGTCACCTTTTCAGCAGACGCAACCCATCACTTCCTTTGGCGCTGAAGCGGCTGCTACTTCTCATGACATAGCACCGCCACTTGTTTTTTAAACATGCCCCCATTTAAATTGCACTGGAGTAGAGGCAGCACGGTGGCTCAGTGGTTAGCACAGTAGCCTTGCAGCGCTGGGGTCCTGGGTTCAACTCCCACTAAGGGCAAAAAACAAATTGCATTGCAGTGAATTACATAGCATTGGGTCGGCGCAAGGGGGCGTGGCTTACCGGCTTAAGCCTGGTATGATTGGCCACGTGCATTGGCTGGGGGCGGGGCCTACCGGCTTAAGCCTGGTATGATTGGCCACGTGCATTGGCTGGGGGCGGGGCCTACCGGCTTAAGCCTGGTACAGTTGACAACATGAAATGCTTACTGCCACCTCTTCAGCAGACGCAACACTTCGTTACCTTTTGCGCTGGCGCCGCTGTTACTTCTCATGGCATAGTACCGCCATTTGTTTTATTGAACATGCCCCCGCGATGGGGGCGTGGTTTACCGGCTTAAGCCCGGTACAGTCGGCAACTTGCAGTGCATTGCATGGCGTCGGTGCCGGGGGCGGGGCTTACCGCGATGGGGGCGGGGCTTACCGGCTGAAGCCCGGTACAGTCGGCAACTTGCAGTGCATTGCGTAGCGTCGGTGCCGGGGGCGGGGCTTACCGCGATGGGGCGGGGCTTACCGGCTTAAGCCCGGTACAGATGGAAACATGCAGTGCATTGCATAGCGTCGGTGCCGGGGGCGGGGCTTACCGCGATGGGGCGGGGCTTACCGGCTTAAGCCCGGTACAGATAGAAACATGCAGTGCATTGCATAGCGTCGGTGGCGGGGGCGGGGCTTACCGCGATGGGGGCGGGGCTTACCGGCTTAAGCCCGGTACAGTCGGCAACATACAGTGCATTGCGTAGCGTCGGTGCCGGGGGCGGGGCCGACCGCGATGGGGGCGGGGCTTACCGGCTTAAGCCCGGTACAGTTGGCCACATGCAATGCTTACTGCCACCTCTTCAGCAGACGCAACACTTCATTTCCTTTGGCGCTGGGGCCGCTGTTACTTCTCATGGCATAGCACCGCCACTTGTTTTTTAAACATGCGGGGGCCGGGCGGCGGGGCTTACCGCGATGGGGGCGGGGCTTACCGCGTCATGCCAGGTACAGTGTGCAACTATGGCAACATGCAATGCTTACTGTCACCTTTTCAGCAGACGCAACCCATCACTTCCTTTGGCGCTGAAGCGGCTGCTACTTCTCATGACATAGCACCGCCACTTGTTTTTTAAACATGCCCCCATTTAAATTGCACTGGAGTAGAGGCAGCACGGTGGCTCAGTGGTTAGCACAGTAGCCTTGCAGCGCTGGGGTCCTGGGTTCAACTCCCACTAAGGGCAAAAACCAAATTGCATAGCAGTGAATTACATAGCATTGGGTCGGCGCAGGGGGCGTGGCTTACCGGCTTAAGCCTGGTATGATTGGCCACGTGCATTGGCTGGGGGCGGGGCCTACCGGCTTAAGCCTGGTACAGTTGACAACATGAAATGCTTACTGCCACCTCTTCAGCAGACGCAACACTTCGTTACCTTTTGCGCTGGCGCCGCTGTTACTTCTCATGGCATAGTACCGCCATTTGTTTTATTGAACATGCCCCCGCGATGGGGGCGTGGTTTACCGGCTTAAGCCCGGTACAGTCGGCAACTTGCAGTGCATTGCATAGCGTCGGTGCCGGGGGCGGGGCTTACCGCGATGGGGGCGGGGCTTACCGGCTGAAGCCCGGTACAGTCGGCAACTTGCAGTGCATTGCGTAGCGTCGGTGCCGGGGGCGGGGCTTACCGCGATGGGGCGGTGCTTACCGGCTTAAGCCCGGTACAGATGGAAACATGCAGTGCATTGCATAGCGTCGGTGCCGGGGGCGGGGCTTACCGCGATGGGGCGGGGCTTACCGGCTTAAGCCCGGAACAGATAGAAACATGCAGTGCATTGCATAGCGTCGGTGCCGGGGGCGGGGCTTACCGCGATGGGGGCGGGGCTTACCGGCTGAAGCCCGGTACAGTCGGCAACTTGCAGTGCATTGCGTAGCGTCGGTGCCGGGGGCGGGGCTTATCTCGATGGGGCGGGGCTTACCGGCTTAAGCCCGGTACAGATGGAAACATGCAGTGCATTGCATAGCGTCGTTGCCGGGGGCGGGGCTTACCGCGATGGGGCGGGGCTTACCGGCTTAAGCCCGGAACAGATAGAAACATGCAGTGCATTGCATAGCGTCGGTGCCGGGGGCGGGGCTTACCGCGATGGGGGCGGGGCTTACCGGCTGAAGCCCGGTACAGTCGGCAACATACAGTGCATTGCGTAGCGTCGGTGCCGGGGCCGACCGCGATGGGAGCGGGGCTTACCGGCTTAAGCCCGGTACAGTTGGCCACATGCAATGCTTACTGCCACCTCTTCAGCAGACGCAACACTTCATTTCCTTTGGCGCTGGGGCCGCTGTTACTTCTCATGGCATAGCACCGCCACTTGTTTTTTAAACATGCCGGGGCCGGGCGGCGGGGCTTACCGCGATGGGGGCGGGGCTTACCGCGTCATGCCAGGTACAGTGTGCAACTATGGCAACATGCAATGCTTACTGTCACCTTTTCAGCAGACGCAACCCATCACTTCCTTTGGCGCTGAAGCGGCTGCTACTTCTCATGACATAGCACCGCCACTTGTTTTTTAAACATGCCCCCATTTAAATTGCACTGGAGTAGAGGCAGCACGGTGGCTCAGTGGTTAGCACAGTAGCCTTGCAGCGCTGGGGTCCTGGGTTCAACTCCCACTAAGGGCAAAAAACAAATTGCATTGCAGTGAATTACATAGCATTGGGTCGGCGCAAGGGGGCGTGGCTTACCGGCTTAAGCCTGGTATGATTGGCCACGTGCATTGGCTGGGGGCGGGGCCTACCGGCTTAAGCCTGGTATGATTGGCCACGTGCATTGGCTGGGGGCGGGGCCTACCGGCTTAAGCCTGGTACAGTTGACAACATGAAATGCTTACTGCCACCTCTTCAGCAGACGCAACACTTCGTTACCTTTTGCGCTGGCGCCGCTGTTACTTCTCATGGCATAGTACCGCCATTTGTTTTATTGAACATGCCCCCGCGATGGGGGCGTGGTTTACCGGCTTATGTCCGGTACAGTCGGCAACTTGCAGTGCATTGCATGGCGTCGGTGCCGGGGGCGGGGCTTACCGCGATGGGGGCGGGGCTTACCGGCTGAAGCCCGGTACAGTCGGCAACTTGCAGTGCATTGCGTAGCGTCGGGGCCGGGGGCGGGGCTTACCGCGATGGGGCGGGGCTTACCGGCTTAAGCCCGGTACAGATGGAAACATGCAGTGCATTGCATAGCGTCGGTGCCGGGGGCGGGGCTTACCGCGATGGGCGGGGCTTACCGGCTTAAGCCCGGTACAGATAGAAACATGCAGTGCATTGCATAGCGTCGGTGCCGGGGGCGGGGCTTACCGCGATGAGGGCTGGGCTTACCGGCTTAAGCCCGGTACAGTCGGCAACATACAGTGCATTGCGTAGCGTCGGTGCCGGGGGCGGGGCCGACCGCGATGGGGGCGGGGCTTACCGGCTTAAGCCCGGTACAGTTGGCCACATGCAATGCTTACTGCCACCTCTTCAGCAGACGCAACACTTCATTTCCTTTGGCGCTGGGGCCGCTGTTACTTCTCATGGCATAGCACCGCCACTTGTTTTTTAAAAATGCGGGGGCCGGGCGGCGGGGCTTACCGCGATGGGGGCGGGGCTTACCGCGTCATGCCAGGTACAGTGTGCAACTATGGCAACATGCAATGCTTACTGTCACCTTTTCAGCAGACGCAACCCATCACTTCCTTTGGCGCTGAAGCGGCTGCTACTTCTCATGACATAGCACCGCCACTTGTTTTTTAAACATGCCCCCATTTAAATTGCACTGGAGTAGAGGCAGCACGGTGGCTCAGTGGTTAGCACAGTAGCCTTGCAGCGCTGGGGTCCTGGGTTCAACTCCCACTAAGGGCAAAAACCAAATTGCATAGCAGTGAATTACATAGCATTGGGTCGGCGCAGGGGGCGTGGCTTACCGGCTTAAGCCTGGTATGATTGGCCACGTGCATTGGCTGGGGGCGGGGCCTACCGGCTTAAGCCTGGTACAGTTGACAACATGAAATGCTTACTGCCACCTCTTCAGCAGACGCAACACTTCGTTACCTTTTGCGCTGGCGCCGCTGTTACTTCTCATGGCATAGTACCGCCATTTGTTTTATTGAACATGCCCCCGCGATGGGGGCGTGGTTTACCGGCTTAAGCCCGGTACAGTCGGCAACTTGCAGTGCATTGCATAGCGTCGGTGCCGGGGGCGGGGCTTACCGCGATGGGGGCGGGGCTTACCGGCTGAAGCCCGGTACAGTCGGCAACTTGCAGTGCATTGCGTAGCGTCGGTGCCGGGGGCGGGGCTTACCGCGATGGGGCGGTGCTTACCGGCTTAAGCCCGGTACAGATGGAAACATGCAGTGCATTGCATAGCGTCGGTGCCGGGGGCGGGGCTTACCGCGATGGGGCGGGGCTTACCGGCTTAAGCCCGGTACAGATAGAAACATGCAGTGCATTGCATAGCGTCGGTGCCGGGGGCGGGGCTTACCGCGATGAGGGCTGGGCTTACCGGCTTAAGCCCGGTACAGTCGGCAACATACAGTGCATTGCGTAGCGTCGGTGCCGGGGGCGGGGCCGACCGCGATGGGGGCGGGGCTTACCGGCTTAAGCCCGGTACAGTTGGCCACATGCAATGCTTACAGCCACCTCTTCAGCAGACGCAACACTTCATTTCCTTTGGCGCTGGGGCCGCTGTTACTTCTCATGGCATAGCACCGCCACTTGTTTTTTAAACATGCGGGGGCCGGGCGGCGGGGCTTACCGCGATGGGGGCGGGGCTTACCGCGTCATGCCAGGTACAGTGTGCAACTATGGCAACATGCAATGCTTACTGTCACCTTTTCAGCAGACGCAACCCATCACTTCCTTTGGCGCTGAAGCGGCTGCTACTTCTCATGACATAGCACCGCCACTTGTTTTTTAAACATGCCCCCATTTAAATTGCACTGGAGTAGAGGCAGCACGGTGGCTCAGTGGTTAGCACAGTAGCCTTGCAGCGCTGGGGTCCTGGGTTCAACTCCCACTAAGGGCAAAAAACAAATTGCATTGCAGTGAATTACATAGCATTGGGTCGGTGCAGGGGGCGTGGCTTACCGGCTTAAGCCTGGTATGATTGGCCACGTGCATTGGCTGGGGGCGGGGCCTACCGGCTTAAGCCTGGTATGATTGGCCACGTGCATTGGCTGGGGGCGGGGCCTACCGGCTTAAGCCTGGTACAGTTGACAACATGAAATGCTTACTGCCACCTCTTCAGCAGACGCAACACTTCGTTACCTTTTGCGCTGGCGCCGCTGTTACTTCTCATGGCATAGTACCGCCATTTGTTTTATTGAACATTCCCCCCCGAGATGGGGGCGTGGTTTACCGGCTTAAGCCCGGTACAGTCGGCAACTTGCAGTGCATTGCATAGCGTCGGTGCCGGGGGCGGGGCTTACCGCGATGGGGGCGGGGCTTACCGGCTGAAGCCCGGTACAGTCGGCAACTTGCAGTGCATTGCGTAGCGTCGGTGCCGGGGGCGGGGCTTACCGCGATGGGGCGGTGCTTACCGGCTTAAGCCCGGTACAGATGGAAACATGCAGTGCATTGCATAGCGTCGGTGCCGGGGGCGGGGCTTACCGCGATGGGGCGGGGCTTACCGGCTTAAGCCCGGAACAGATAGAAACATGCAGTGCATTGCATAGCGTCGGTGCCGGGGGCGGGGCTTACCGCGATGGGGGCGGGGCTTACCGGCTGAAGCCCGGTACAGTCGGCAACTTGCAGTGCATTGCGTAGCGTCGGTGCCGGGGGCGGGGCTTATCTCGATGGGGCGGGGCTTACCGGCTTAAGCCCGGTACAGATGGAAACATGCAGTGCATTGCATAGCGTCGGTGCCGGGGGCGGGGCTTACCGCGATGGGGCGGGGCTTACCCGCATAAGCCCGGTACAGATAGAAACATGCATTGCATAGCGTCGGTGCCGGGGGCGGGGCTTACCGCGATGGGGGCGGGGCTTACCGGCTTAAGCCCGGTACAGTCGGCAACATACAGTGCATTGCGTAGCGTCGGTGCCGGGGCCGACCGCGATGGGGGCGGGGCTTACCGGCTTAAGCCCGGTACAGTTGGCCACATGCAATGCTTACTGCCACCTCTTCAGCAGACGCAACACTTCATTTCCTTTGGCGCTGGGGCCGCTGTTACTTCTCATGGCATAGCACCGCCACTTGTTTTTTAAACATGCCGGGGCCGGGCGGCGGGGCTTACCGCGATGGGGGCGGGGCTTACCGCGTCATGCCAGGTACAGTGTGCAACTATGGCAACATGCAATGCTTACTGTCACCTTTTCAGCAGACGCAACCCATCACTTCCTTTGGCGCTGAAGCGGCTGCTACTTCTCATGACATAGCACCGCCACTTGTTTTTTAAACATGCCCCCATTTAAATTGCACTGGAGTAGAGGCAGCACGGTGGCTCAGTGGTTAGCACAGTAGCCTTGCAGCGCTGGGGTCCTGGGTTCAACTCCCACTAAGGGCAAAAAACAAATTGCATTGCAGTGAATTACATAGCATTGGGTCGGCGCAAGGGGGCGTGGCTTACCGGCTTAAGCCTGGTATGATTGGCCACGTGCATTGGCTGGGGGCGGGGCCTACCGGCTTAAGCCTGGTATGATTGGCCACGTGCATTGGCTGGTGGCGGGGCCTACCGGCTTAAGCCTGGTACAGTTGACAACATGAAATGCTTACTGCCACCTCTTCAGCAGACGCAACACTTCGTTACCTTTTGCGCTGGCGCCGCTGTTACTTCTCATGGCATATTACGGCCATTTGTTTTATTGAACATGCCCCCGCGATGGGGGCGTGGTTTACCGGCTTAAGCCCGGTACAGTCGGCAACTTGCAGTGCATTGCATAGCGTCGGTGCCGGGGGCGGGGCTTACCGCGATGGGGGCGGGGCTTACCGGCTGAAGCCCGGTACAGTCGGCAACTTGCAGTGCATTGCGTAGCGTCGGTGCCGGGGGCGGGGCTTACCGCGATGGGGCGGGGCTTACCGGCTTAAGCCCGGTACAGATGGAAACATGCAGTGCATTGCATAGCGTCGGTGCCGGTGGCGGGGCTTACCGTGATGGGGCGGGGCTTACCGGCTTAAGCCCGGTACAGATAGAAAGATGCAGTGCATTGCATAGCGTCGGTGCCGGGGGCGGGGCTTACCGCGATGAGGGCTGGGCTTACCGGCTTAAGCCCGGTACAGTCGGCAACATACAGTGCATTGCGTAGCGTCGGTGCCGGGGGCGGGGCCGACCGCGATGGGGGCGGGGCTTACCGGCTTAAGCCCGGTACAGTTGGCCACATGCAATGCTTACTGCCACCTCTTCAGCAGACGCAACACTTCATTTCCTTTGGCGCTGGGGCCGCTGTTACTTCTCATGGCATAGCACCGCCACTTGTTTTTTAAACATGCGGGGGCCGGGCGGCGGGGCTTACCGCGATGGGGGCGGGGCTTACCGCGTCATGCCAGGTACAGTGTGCAACTATGGCAACATGCAATGCTTACTGTCACCTTTTCAGCAGACGCAACCCATCACTTCCTTTGGCGCTGAAGCGGCTGCTACTTCTCATGACATAGCACCGCCACTTGTTTTTTAAACATGCCCCCATTTAAATTGCACTGGAGTAGAGGCAGCACGGTGGCTCAGTGGTTAGCACAGTAGCCTTGCAGCGCTGGGGTCCTGGGTTCAACTCCCACTAAGGGCAAAAACCAAATTGCATAGCAGTGAATTACATAGCATTGGGTCGGCGCAGGGGGCGTGGCTTACCGGCTTAAGCCTGGTATGATTGGCCACGTGCATTGGCTGGGGGCGGGGCCTACCGGCTTAAGCCTGGTACAGTTGACAACATGAAATGCTTACTGCCACCTCTTCAGCAGACGCAACACTTCGTTACCTTTTGCGCTGGCGCCGCTGTTACTTCTCATGGCATAGTACCGCCATTTGTTTTATTGAACATGCCCCCGCGATGGGGGCGTGGTTTACCGGCTTAAGCCCGGTACAGTCGGCAACTTGCAGTGCATTGCATAGCGTCGGTGCCGGGGGCGGGGCTTACCGCGATGGGGGCGGGGCTTACCGGCTGAAGCCCGGTACAGTCGGCAACTTGCAGTGCATTGCGTAGCGTCGGTGCCGGGGGCGGGGCTTACCGCGATGGGGCGGTGCTTACCGGCTTAAGCCCGGTACAGATGGAAACATGCAGTGCATTGCATAGCGTCGGTGCCGGGGGCGGGGCTTACCGCGATGGGGCGGGGCTTACCGGCTTAAGCCCGGAACAGATCGAAACATGCAGTGCATTGCATAGCGTCGGTGCCGGGGGCGGGGCTTACCGCGATGGGGGCGGGGCTTACCGGCTGAAGCCCGGTACAGTCGGCAACTTGCAGTGCATTGCGTAGCGTCGGTGCCGGGGGCGGGGCTTATCTCGATGGGGCGGGGCTTACCGGCTTAAGCCCGGTACAGATGGAAACATGCAGTGCATTGCATAGCGTCGTTGCCGGGGGCGGGGCTTACCGCGATGGGGCGGGGCTTACCGGCTTAAGCCCGGTACAGATAGAAACATGCATTGCATAGCGTCGGTGCCGGGGCGGGGCTTACCGCGATGGGGGCGGGGCTTACCGGCTTAAGCCCGGTACAGTCGGCAACATACAGTGCATTGCGTAGCGTCGGTGCCGGGGCCGACCGCGATGGGAGCGGGGCTTACCGGCTTAAGCCCGGTACAGTTGGCCACATGCAATGCTTACTGCCACCTCTTCAGCAGACGCAACACTTCATTTCCTTTGGCGCTGGGGCCGCTGTTACTTCTCATGGCATAGCACCGCCACTTGTTTTTTAAACATGCCGGGGCCGGGCGGCGGGGCTTACCGCGATGGGGGCGGGGCTTACCGCGTCATGCCAGGTACAGTGTGCAACTATGGCAACATGCAATGCTTACTGTCACCTTTTCAGCAGATGCAACCCATCACTTCCTTTGGCGCTGAAGCGGCTGCTACTTCTCATGACATAGCACCGCCACTTGTTTTTTAAACATGCCCCCATTTAAATTGCACTGGAGTAGAGGCAGCACGGTGGCTCAGTGGTTAGCACAGTAGCCTTGCAGCGCTGGGGTCCTGGGTTCAACTCCCACTAAGGGCAAAAAACAAATTGCATTGCAGTGAATTACATAGCATTGGGTCGGCGCAGGGGGCGTGGCTTACCGGCTTAAGCCTGGTATGATTGGCCACGTGCATTGGCTGGGGGCGGGGCCTACCGGCTTAAGCCTGGTATGATTGGCCACGTGCATTGGCTGGGGGCGGGGCCTACCGGCTTAAGCCTGGTACAGTTGACAACATGAAATGCTTACTGCCACCTCTTCAGCAGACGCAACACTTCGTTACCTTTTGCGCTGGCGCCGCTGTTACTTCTCATGGCATAGTACCGCCATTTGTTTTATTGAACATTCCCCCCCGAGATGGGGGCGTGGTTTACCGGCTTAAGCCCGGTACAGTCGGCAACTTGCAGTGCATTGCATAGCGTCGGTGCCGGGGGCGGGGCTTACCGCGATGGGGGCGGGGCTTACCGGCTGAAGCCCGGTACAGTCGGCAACTTGCAGTGCATTGCGTAGCGTCGGTGCCGGGGGCGGGGCTTACCGCGATGGGGCGGTGCTTACCGGCTTAAGCCCGGTACAGATGGAAACATGCAGTGCATTGCATAGCGTCGGTGCCGGGGGCGGGGCTTACCGCGATGGGGCGGGGCTTACCGGCTTAAGCCCGGAACAGATAGAAACATGCAGTGCATTGCATAGCGTCGGTGCCGGGGGCGGGGCTTACCGCGATGGGGGCGGGGCTTACCGGCTGAAGCCCGGTACAGTCGGCAACTTGCAGTGCATTGCGTAGCGTCGGTGCCGGGGGCGGGGCTTATCTCGATGGGGCGGGGCTTACCGGCTTAAGCCCGGTACAGATGGAAACATGCAGTGCATTGCATAGCGTCGGTGCCGGGGGCGGGGCTTACCGCGATGGGGCGGGGCTTACCGGCTTAAGCCCGGTACAGATAGAAACATGCATTGCATAGCGTCGGTGCCGGGGGCGGGGCTTACCGCGATGGGGGCGGGGCTTACCGGCTTAAGCCCGGTACAGTCGGCAACATACAGTGCATTGCGTAGCGTCGGTGCCGGGGCCGACCGCGATGGGGGCGGGGCTTACCGGCTTAAGCCCGGTACAGTTGGCCACATGCAATGCTTACTGCCACCTCTTCAGCAGACGCAACACTTCATTTCCTTTGGCGCTGGGGCCGCTGTTACTTCTCATGGCATAGCACCGCCACTTGTTTTTTAAACATGCCGGGGCCGGGCGGCGGGGCTTACCGCGATGGGGGCGGGGCTTACCGCGTCATGCCAGGTACAGTGTGCAACTATGGCAACATGCAATGCTTACTGTCACCTTTTCAGCAGACGCAACCCATCACTTCCTTTGGCGCTGAAGCGGCTGCTACTTCTCATGACATAGCACCGCCACTTGTTTTTTAAACATGCCCCCATTTAAATTGCACTGGAGTAGAGGCAGCACGGTGGCTCAGTGGTTAGCACAGTAGCCTTGCAGCGCTGGGGTCCTGGGTTCAACTCCCACTAAGGGCAAAAAACAAATTGCATTGCAGTGAATTACATAGCATTGGGTCGGCGCAAGGGGGCGTGGCTTACCGGCTTAAGCCTGGTATGATTGGCCACGTGCATTGGCTGGGGGCGGGGCCTACCGGCTTAAGCCTGGTATGATTGGCCACGTGCATTGGCTGGGGGCGGGGCCTACCGGCTTAAGCCTGGTACAGTTGACAACATGAAATGCTTACTGCCACCTCTTCAGCAGACGCAACACTTCGTTACCTTTTGCGCTGGCGCCGCTGTTACTTCTCATGGCATATTACGGCCATTTGTTTTATTGAACATGCCCCCGCGATGGGGGCGTGGTTTACCGGCTTAAGCCCGGTACAGTCGGCAACTTGCAGTGCATTGCATAGCGTCGGTGCCGGGGGCGGGGCTTACCGCGATGGGGGCGGGGCTTACCGGCTGAAGCCCGGTACAGTCGGCAACTTGCAGTGCATTGCGTAGCGTCGGTGCCGGGGGCGGGGCTTACCGCGATGGGGCGGGGCTTACCGGCTTAAGCCCGGTACAGATGGAAACATGCAGTGCATTGCATAGCGTCGGTGCCGGGGGCGGGGCTTACCGCGATGGGGCGGGGCTTACCGGCTTAAGCCCGGTACAGATAGAAAGATGCAGTGCATTGCATAGCGTCGGTGCCGGGGGCGGGGCTTACCGCGATGAGGGCTGGGCTTACCGGCTTAAGCCCGGTACAGTCGGCAACATACAGTGCATTGCGTAGCGTCGGTGCCGGGGGCGGGGCCGACCGCGATGGGGGCGGGGCTTACCGGCTTAAGCCCGGTACAGTTGGCCACATGCAATGCTTACTGCCACCTCTTCAGCAGACGCAACACTTCATTTCCTTTGGCGCTGGGGCCGCTGTTACTTCTCATGGCATAGCACCGCCACTTGTTTTTTAAACATGCGGGGGGCCGGGCGGCGGGGCTTACCGCGATGGGGGCGGGGCTTACCGCGTCATGCCAGGTACAGTGTGCAACTATGGCAACATGCAATGCTTACTGTCACCTTTTCAGCAGACGCAACCCATCACTTCCTTTGGCGCTGAAGCGGCTGCTACTTCTCATGACATAGCACCGCCACTTGTTTTTTAAACATGCCCCCATTTAAATTGCACTGGAGTAGAGGCAGCACGGTGGCTCAGTGGTTAGCACAGTAGCCTTGCAGCGCTGGGGTCCTGGGTTCAACTCCCACTAAGGGCAAAAACCAAATTGCATAGCAGTGAATTACATAGCATTGGGTCGGCGCAGGGGGCGTGGCTTACCGGCTTAAGCCTGGTATGATTGGCCACGTGCATTGGCTGGGGGCGGGGCCTACCGGCTTAAGCCTGGTACAGTTGACAACATGAAATGCTTACTGCCACCTCTTCAGCAGACGCAACACTTCGTTACCTTTTGCGCTGGCGCCGCTGTTACTTCTCATGGCATAGTACCGCCATTTGTTTTATTGAACATGCCCCCGCGATGGGGGCGTGGTTTACCGGCTTAAGCCCGGTACAGTCGGCAACTTGCAGTGCATTGCATAGCGTCGGTGCCGGGGGCGGGGCTTACCGCGATGGGGGCGGGGCTTACCGGCTGAAGCCCGGTACAGTCGGCAACTTGCAGTGCATTGCGTAGCGTCGGTGCCGGGGGCGGGGCTTACCGCGATGGGGCGGTGCTTACCGGCTTAAGCCCGGTACAGATGGAAACATGCAGTGCATTGCATAGCGTCGGTGCCGGGGGCGGGGCTTACCGCGATGGGGCGGGGCTTACCGGCTTAAGCCCGGAACAGATAGAAACATGCAGTGCATTGCATAGCGTCGGTGCCGGGGGCGGGGCTTACCGCGATGGGGGCGGGGCTTACCGGCTGAAGCCCGGTACAGTCGGCAACTTGCAGTGCATTGCGTAGCGTCGGTGCCGGGGGCGGGGCTTATCTCGATGGGGCGGGGCTTACCGGCTTAAGCCCGGTACAGATGGAAAATGCAGTGCATTGCATAGCGTCGTTGCCGGGGGCGGGGCTTACCGCGATGGGGCGGGGCTTACCGGCTTAAGCCCGGTACAGATAGAAACATGCATTGCATAGCGTCGGTGCCGGGGGCGGGGCTTACCGCGATGGGGGCGGGGCTTACCGGCTTAAGCCCGGTACAGTCGGCAACATACAGTGCATTGCGTAGCGTCGGTGCCGGGGCCGACCGCGATGGGAGCGGGGCTTACCGGCTTAAGCCCGGTACAGTTGGCCACATGCAATGCTTACTGCCACCTCTTCAGCAGACGCAACACTTCATTTCCTTTGGCGCTGGGGCCGCTGTTACTTCTCATGGCATAGCACCGCCACTTGTTTTTTAAACATGCCGGGGCCGGGCGGCGGGGCTTACCGCGATGGGGGCGGGGCTTACCGCGTCATGCCAGGTACAGTGTGCAACTATGGCAACATGCAATGCTTACTGTCACCTTTTCAGCAGATGCAACCCATCACTTCCTTTGGCGCTGAAGCGGCTGCTACTTCTCATGACATAGCACCGCCACTTGTTTTTTAAACATGCCCCCATTTAAATTGCACTGGAGTAGAGGCAGCACGGTGGCTCAGTGGTTAGCACAGTAGCCTTGCAGCGCTGGGGTCCTGGGTTCAACTCCCACTAAGGGCAAAAAACAAATTGCATTGCAGTGAATTACATAGCATTGGGTCGGCGCAAGGGGGCGTGGCTTACCGGCTTAAGCCTGGTATGATTGGCCACGTGCATTGGCTGGGGGCAGGGCCTACCGGCTTAAGCCTGGTATGATTGGCCACGTGCATTGGCTGGGGGCGGGGCCTACCGGCTTAAGCCTGGTACAGTTGACAACATGAAATGCTTACTGCCACCTCTTCAGCAGACGCAACACTTCGTTACCTTTTGCGCTGGCGCCGCTGTTACTTCTCATGGCATAGTACCGCCATTTGTTTTATTGAACATGCCCCCCGCGATGGGGGCGTGGTTTACCGGCTTAAGTCCGGTACAGTCGGCAACTTGCAGTGCATTGCATAGCGTCGGTGCCGGGGGCGGGGCTTACCGCGATGGGGGCGGGGCTTACCGGCTGAAGCCCGGTACAGTCGGCAACTTGCAGTGCATTGCGTAGCGTCGGTGCCGGGGGCGGGGCTTACCGCGATGGGGCGGGCTTACCGGCTTAAGCCCGGTACAGATGGAAACATGCAGTGCATTGCATAGCGTCGGTGCCGGGGGCGGGGCTTACCGCGATGGGGCGGGGCTTACCGGCTTAAGCCCGGTACAGATAGAAACATGCAGTGCATTGCATAGCGTCGGTGCCGGGGGCGGGGCTTACCGCGATGAGGGCTGGGCTTACCGGCTTAAGCCCGGTACAGTCGGCAACATACAGTGCATTGCGTAGCGTCGGTGCCGGGGGCGGGGCCGACCGCGATGGGGGCGGGGCTTACCGGCTTAAGCCCGGTACAGTTGGCCACATGCAATGCTTACTGCCACCTCTTCAGCAGACGCAACACTTCATTTCCTTTGGCGCTGGGGCCGCTGTTACTTCTCATGGCATAGCACCGCACTTGTTTTTTAAACATGCGGGGGCCGGGCGGCGGGGCTTACCGCGATGGGGGCGGGGCTTACCGCGTCATGCCAGGTACAGTGTGCAACTATGGCAACATGCAATGCTTACTGTCACCTTTTCAGCAGACGCAACCCATCACTTCCTTTGGCGCTGAAGCGGCTGCTACTTCTCATGACATAGCACCGCCACTTGTTTTTTAAACATGCCCCCATTTAAATTGCACTGGAGTAGAGGCAGCACGGTGGCTCAGTGGTTAGCACAGTAGCCTTGCAGCGCTGGGGTCCTGGGTTCAACTCCCACTAAGGGCAAAAACCAAATTGCATAGCAGTGAATTACATAGCATTGGGTCGGCGCAGGGGGCGTGGCTTACCGGCTTAAGCCTGGTATGATTGGCCACGTGCATTGGCTGGGGGCGGGGGCCTACCGGCTTAAGCCTGGTACAGTTGACAACATGAAATGCTTACTGCCACCTCTTCAGCAGACGCAACACTTCGTTACCTTTTGCGCTGGCGCCGCTGTTACTTCTCATGGCATAGTACCGCCATTTGTTTTATTGAACATTCCCCCCCGAGATGGGGGCGTGGTTTACCGGCTTAAGCCCGGTACAGTCGGCAACTTGCAGTGCATTGCATAGCGTCGGTGCCGGGGGCGGGGCTTACCGCGATGGGGGCGGGGCTTACCGGCTGAAGCCCGGTACAGTCGGCAACTTGCAGTGCATTGCGTAGCGTCGGTGCCGGGGGCGGGGCTTACCGCGATGGGGCGGTGCTTACCGGCTTAAGCCCGGTACAGATGGAAACATGCAGTGCATTGCATAGCGTCCGGTGCCGGGGGCGGGGCTTACCGCGATGGGGGGGGGGCTTACCGGCTTAAGCCCGGAACAGATAGAAACATGCAGTGCATTGCATAGCGTCGGTGCCGGGGGCGGGGCTTACCGCGATGGGGGCGGGGCTTACCGGCTGAAGCCCGGTACAGTCGGCAACTTGCAGTGCATTGCGTAGCGTCGGTGCCGGGGGCGGGGCTTATCTCGATGGGGCGGGGCTTACCGGCTTAAGCCCGGTACAGATGGAAACATGCAGTGCATTGCATAGCGTCGGTGCCGGGGGCGGGGCTTACCGCGATGGGGCGGGGCTTACCGGCTTAAGCCCGGTACAGATAGAAACATGCATTGCATAGCGTCGGTGCCGGGGGCGGGGCTTACCGCGAGGGGGGCGGGGCTTACCGGCTTAAGCCCGGTACAGTCGGCAACATACAGTGCATTGCGTAGCGTCGGTGCCGGGGCCGACCGCGATGGGGGCGGGGCTTACCGGCTTAAGCCCGGTACAGTTGGCCACATGCAATGCTTACTGCCACCTCTTCAGCAGACGCAACACTTCATTTCCTTTGGCGCTGGGGCCGCTGTTACTTCTCATGGCATAGCACCGCCACTTGTTTTTTAAACATGCCGGGGCCGGGCGGCGGGGCTTACCGCGATGGGGGCGGGGCTTACCGCGTCATGCCAGGTACAGTGTGCAACTATGGCAACATGCAATGCTTACTGTCACCTTTTCAGCAGACGCAACCCATCACTTCCTTTGGCGCTGAAGCGGCTGCTACTTCTCATGACATAGCACCGCCACTTGTTTTTTAAACATGCCCCCATTTAAATTGCACTGGAGTAGAGGCAGCACGGTGGCTCAGTGGTTAGCACAGTAGCCTTGCAGCGCTGGGGTCCTGGGTTCAACTCCCACTAAGGGCAAAAAAACAAATTGCATTGCAGTGAATTACATAGCATTGGGTCGGCGCAAGGGGGCGTGGCGTACCGGCTTAAGCCTGGTATGATTGGCCACGTGCATTGGCTGGGGGCGGGGCCTACCGGCTTAAGCCTGGTTATGATTGGCCACGTGCATTGGCTGGGGGCGGGGCCTACCGGCTTAAGCCTGGTACAGTTGACACATGAAATGCTTACTGCCACCTCTTCAGCAGACGCAACACTTCGTTACCTTTGCGCTGGCGCCGCTGTTACTTCTCATGGCATATTACGGCCATTTGTTTTATTGAACATGCCCCCGCGATGGGGGCGTGGTTTACCGGCTTAAGCCCGGTACAGTCGGCAACTTGCAGTGCATTGCATAGCGTCGGTGCCGGGGGCGGGGCTTACCGCGATGGGGGCGGGGCTTACCGGCTGAAGCCCGGTACAGTCGGCAACTTGCAGTGCATTGCGTAGCGTCGGTGCCGGGGGCGGGGCTTACCGCGATGGGGCGGGGCTTACCGGCTTAAGCCCGGTACAGATGGAAACATGCAGTGCATTGCATAGCGTCGGTGCCGGGGGCGGGGCTTACCGCGATGGGGCGGGGCTTACCGGCTTAAGCCCGGTACAGATAGAAAGATGCAGTGCATTGCATAGCGTCGGTGCCGGGGGCGGGGCTTACCGCGATGAGGGCTGGGCTTACCGGCTTAAGCCCGGTACAGTCGGCAACATACAGTGCATTGCGTAGCGTCGGTGCCGGGGGCGGGGCCGACCGCGATGGGGGCGGGGCTTACCGGCTTAAGCCCGGTACAGTTGGCCACATGCAATGCTTACTGCCACCTCTTCAGCAGACGCAACACTTCATTTCCTTTGGCGCTGGGGCCGCTGTTACTTCTCATGCATAGCACCGCCACTTGTTTTTTAAACATGCGGGGGCCGGGCGGCGGGCCTTACCGCGATGGGGGCGGGGCTTACCGCGTCATGCCAGGTACAGTGTGCAACTATGGCAACATGCAATGCTTACTGTCACCTTTTCAGCAGACGCAACCCATCACTTCCTTTGGCGCTGAAGCGGCTGCTACTTCTCATGACATAGCACCGCCACTTGTTTTTTAAACATGCCCCCATTTAAATTGCACTGGAGTAGAGGCAGCACGGTGGCTCAGTGGTTAGCACAGTAGCCTTGCAGCGCTGGGGTCCTGGGTTCAACTCCCACTAAGGGCAAAAACCAAATTGCATAGCAGTGAATTACATAGCATTGGGTCGGCGCAGGGGGCGTGGCTTACCGGCTTAAGCCTGGTATGATTGGGCCACGTGCATTGGCTGGGGGCGGGGCCTACCGGCTTAAGCCTGGTACAGTTGACAACATGAAATGCTTACTGCCACCTCTTCAGCAGACGCAACACTTCGTTACCTTTTGCGCTGGCGCCGCTGTTACTTTCTCATGGCATAGTACCGCCATTTGTTTTATTGAACATGCCCCCGCGATGGGGGCGTGGTTTACCGGCTAAGCCCGGTACAGTCGGCAACTTGCAGTGCATTGCATAGCGTCGGTGCCGGGGGCGGGGCTTACCGCGATGGGGGCGGGGCTTACCGGCTGAAGCCCGGTACAGTCGGCAACTTGCAGTGCATTGCGTAGCGTCGGTGCCGGGGGCGGGGCTTACCGCGATGGGGCGGTGCTTACCGGCTTAAGCCCGGTACAGATGGAAACATGCAGTGCATTGCATAGCGTCGGTGCCGGGGGGCGGGGCTACCGCGATGGGCGGGGCTTACCGGCTTAAGCCCGGAACAGATAGAAACATGCAGGGCATTGCATAGCGTCGGTGCCGGGGGCGGGGTCTTACCGCGATGGGGGCGGGGCTTACCGGCTTAAGCCCGGTACAGTCGGCAACTTGCAGTGCATTGCGTAGCGTCGGTGCCGGGGGCGGGGCTTATCTCGATGGGGCGGGGCTTACCGGCTTAAGCCCGGTACAGATGGAAACATGCAGTGCATTGCATAGCGTCGTTGCCGGGGGCGGGGCTTACCGCGATGGGGCGGGGCTTACCGGCTTAAGCCCGGTACAGATAGAAACATGCATTGCATAGCGTCGGTGCCGGGGGCGGGGCTTACCGCGATGGGGGCGGGGCTTACCGGCTTAAGCCCGGTACAGTCGGCAACATACAGTGCATTGCGTAGCGTCGGTGCCGGGGCCGACCGCGATGGGAGCGGGGCTTACCGGCTTAAGCCCGGTACAGTTGGCCACATGCAATGCTTACTGCCACCTCTTCAGCAGACGCAACACTTCATTTCCTTTGGCGCTGGGGCCGCTGTTACTTCTCATGGCATAGCACCGCCACTTGTTTTTTAAACATGCCGGGGCCGGGCGGCGGGGGCTTACCGCGATGGGGGCGGGGCTTACCGCGTCATGCAGGTACAGTGTGCAACTATGGCAACATGCAATGCTTACTGTCACCTTTTCAGCAGATGCAACCCATCACTTCCTTTGGCGCTGAAGCGGCTGCTACTTCTCATGACATAGCACCGCCACTTGTTTTTTAAACATGCCCCCATTTAAATTGCACTGGAGTAGAGGCAGCACGGTGGCTCAGTGGTTAGCACAGTAGCCTTGCAGCGCTGGGGTCCTGGGTTCAACTCCCACTAAGGGCAAAAAACAAATTGCATTGCAGTGAATTACATAGCATTGGGTCGGCGCAAGGGGGCGTGGCTTACCGGCTTAAGCCTGGTATGATTGGCCACGTGCATTGGCTGGGGGCGGGGCCTACCGGCTTAAGCCTGGTATGATTGGCCACGTGCATTGGCTGGGGGCGGGGCCTACCGGCTTAAGCCTGGTACAGTTGACAACATGAAATGCTTACTGCCACCTCTTCAGCAGACGCAACACTTCGTTACCTTTTGCGCTGGCGCCGCTGTTACTTCTCATGGCATAGTACCGCCATTTGTTTTATTGAACATGCCCCCGCGATGGGGGCGTGGTTTACCGGCTTAAGTCCGGTACAGTCGGCAACTTGCAGTGCATTGCATAGCGTCGGTGCCGGGGGCGGGGCTTACCGCGATGGGGGCGGGGCTTACCGGCTGAAGCCCGGTACAGTCGGCAACTTGCAGTGCATTGCGTAGCGTCGGTGCCGGGGGCGGGGCTTACCGCGATGGGGCGGGGCTTACCGGCTTAAGCCCGGTACAGATGGAAACATGCAGTGCATTGCATAGCGTCGGTGCCGGGGGCGGGGCTTACCGCGATGGGGCGGGGCTTACCGGCTTAAGCCCGGTACAGATAGAAACATGCAGTGCATTGCATAGCGTCGGTGCCGGGGGCGGGGCCTTACCGCGATGAGGGCTGGGCTTACCGGCTTAAGCCCGGTACAGTCGGCAACATACAGTGCATTGTGTAGCGTCGGTGCCGGGGGCGGGGCCCGACCGCGATGGGGGCGGGGCTTACCCGGCTTAAGCCCGGTACAGTTGGCCACATGCAATGCTTACTGCCACCTCTTCAGCAGACGCAACACTTCATTTCCTTTGGCGCTGGGCCGCTGTTACTTCTCATGGCATAGCACCGCCACTTGTTTTTTAAACATGCGGGGGCGGGCGGCGGGCTTACCGCGATGGGGGCGGGGCTTACCGCGTCATGCCAGGCTACAGTGTGCAATATGACAACATGCAATGCTTACTGTCACCTTTTCAGCAGACGCAACCCATCACTCCTTGGCGCTGAAGCGGCTGTACTTCTCATGACATAGCACCGCCACTTGTTATTTAACATGCCCCCATTTAAATTGCCACTGGAGTAGATCGGCCAGCACGGTGGACAGTGGTTAGCCCACAGTAGCCTTGCAGCGCTGGGGTCCTGGTTCAACTCCCACCTAAGGGCAAAAAACCAAATTGCATAGCAGTGAATTCCATAGCATTGGGTCGGCGCAGGGGCGTGGCTTACGGCTTAAGCCTGGTATGATTGGCCACGTGCATTGGCTGGGGCGGGGCCTACCGGCTTAAGCCTGGTAAAGTTGACAACTGAAATGCTTACTGCCACCTCTTCAGCAGACGCAACACTCGTGACCTTTTGCGCTGGCGCCGCTGTACTTCTCATGGCATAGTACCGCCATTTGTTTTATTGAACATGCCCCCGCGATGGGGGCGTGGTTTACCGGCTTAAGCCCGGTACAGTCGGCACTTGCAGTGCATGGCATAGCGTCGGTGCCGGGGGCGGGGCTTACCGCGATGGGGGCGGGGCTTAACGGCTGAAGCCCGGTTACAGTCGGCAACTTGGCAGTGCATTGGCGTTAGCGTCGGTGCCGGGGGCGGGGCTTACCGCGATGGGGCGGGCTTACGGAGTAAGCCCTGTACAGATGGAAACATGCAGTGCATTGCATAGCGTCGGTTGCCGGAGGGCGGGGCTTACCGCGATGGGGCGGG